>NC_056738.1:66757897-66980397 GCF_019279795.1 Protopterus annectens
ATCATGAGCGGACCGGAGTTCCGCTGTGGCGACCCCTAACCGGGAAAAACCGAAAGACAGGGAGTAAGCCACATTCCACCGCATGCTTAAAAAAATGGTGACATTGCACAACAGCAGGGAAAGGGCAAATTGCCACTTTCTACTGTACTGCAACCTCCCGTGAAGTAATGTTGACATTCTGCTATCATATTAGTCTACTCCCATGTTCCCATATATAAATTACTCTCTCTTCCTACATAAGTGTGTGTGTGTGTGTGTGTGTGTGTGTATACATACATAAAAGAACGCAATCAGTTTACAGTTTATGCAGCTTACAAGTCAATAGAACACTCACAAATATATTTAGCATAAAGTTTAAACACAATTAATGCAAATGACACACTTACTTAAATGAGGTGTAATATGTTGTATACAAGATTCCAGCAACTCATCACTTTGAGGAGAATCATAGTTCAACACAATGAAAGGAAGAAGAACTGCATAAATTGCAGAGTAATGGATCTAAAAACAAAATTGAAGTAAATATCAAAGCATAAAAACAACAAAAAACAAGCAATAATTATGCAACACAGTAAGTCTTCCCCATCTCTGGAAAAGCCCGCTCATGCCTGCTGACATACTGCAATACAGGTTTCCTTAGAAGAGCAGGTAAAAATGCTTGAGTCTTCTGAAAAGGTACTACCACAAGTGTGTATACAAAGTTAAATACAGAATGACATTCTTCCACAGAAAGCAAGGCAGCACATTCCATTAAAACTGACTTCGTTTTTTTGCTTAGCAGTTTTAAAGTAAATGAATATAGTTCATATTTTGTTCATAGCAGTTAACTAAAGTGAATGCTTCTACCTACAAGGCAGCCATTAATGCCAATTAACCAGCAAACCAGATAAAACCACATATATTTAATGGGGTGCGCATCACCTTCTCCATCATGAAGCTACATTAGGAATGTGACTGAAGGGGCCTCGCTGATGCTGCACAGTTCATTCCTTTTCCAGAAGACTTATGTTAGAAACTCAGAAATGAGGATGTAAAAAACAAAGTAAAGAGGTACTGTATTCTATTTTTAGGATATACTTGCATAAAACAACATAAGACAAACACAACTGTCATACCAATTCAGAAGCTATTCTTATCACACCATCACTTCATTCCCCCTCAGAATTCCTGGTAGAAACTCTACTCCACTGTATAAGCTCCCATTTTTACTTCAGCTTTGCGTAATGGATTATACATTCTGACACTGATCTAGTCATACTGCACACTGTATTTTCTGCAGCTTTCTGTGCTGTAATGTTTTAAGCTTTACGGCTTCTGTGCAGGCTATCACATTTAGTTCTATATGCAGTTAATGCAAAATTAGTGCAAAGTACCAGCCTTACTTTCCAAGGTAACTTAATATAGTTATTTAATTACTCCTTTAGTAGTGCTGCTCCATCTAAATAACAGTTATTAAGAAAAGATCTAGGTATTTACAGAAAACAGCTTACTATCAAAATTCTGAAATACACACAGTTGAATACATGGTTTCGAAGTTGTCGTAATGTGAATGACCTGAAAGTGGTCAAGTGTATATTAGCGAAAGTGGGTATACTTTTGCTAATATACACTTGACATTTTGAATGGAGATCAGGGTACAGTACAGATCAGGTAATTTACCCTTTTCCTCACTGCAGTACAATGTCAGTGAAAGTATATTTACTAAGCAGGGGGTGTAGGGAGCAGCCCCGATATGGGGTGGGGTGCAGGGGGCTTGCCCCCATGCTAAACATAAAAGTACACACGGACTTTCTAAACCAGATGAAAGGCATGTCGAATGCTGATTGTCGTGTTTATCACCTTCGACATTCTGGCCAACTTTTATTTTCGTTTTTGACTTATTTTGATCGTTTAATGAAAAACTGTTCTGCCTTTTGGAATTTTGATAATAAACCACAAAAAACATACAGTACATATGTAAATATTAAACTCATATTAAAATACAATGTAGGTGAGGACTCACCATACCAGACACTCTTCAAGAAATACCTATATAGGGTACAAATTTGGGTTAATTATTAGTAATGGCAACTAATACAGTTCCTTTAAAATTCCTGACTTCCAGTGCTTCAACGAGAATATACCCTTTAGTCTACACCACTGTTTTTAAACATGAGTTAGGGAATGGATACCAAAATGCCCCACAGTTCCTCACCTCACTGAAATTAGGCTGCATTTGGAAATAAAGACACTATAACTGCATGGATATACAATTAAAATTCATTTGATTATGTACACAGAATAACTGTACTTCAGAACTTGGGATACAACAGGATTTAGCCAAAACATGGGGATGGAGATTGCAAAGGAAGATGTGCACACAGATATCACTCTCAAAGCCCAAATTACATAGGAAGTAATTGTTCATCTGTTGTATCTTATCCTGAGGAGTGCTATTGAATAAAATCAAAAGGAGAGCAACAAAACCTCAAATGACTACAGGCATGAAAGACATAAGGAAGGAATTCAGGCCAAAGTGTCCTTAAGCATGACATTAACTTGAACTGATCCAGGAAAGGCTGGAAGGATATATCTTTTAGACTGTACAACTGGACTTCAATTTAGATAAGCAGAATCGCTGCAGTTTAATATACCAAAACAGCAGAACTTTGAGAAGAGGTCACTGCAACAGTAAAGCATAATATGTGGATTTACTCTACCACTGTTTCCTTTAGTCTGGTCATATTACCCAAGCTGCCCTTTCATAGGCTTATTGGTGTGTACTAGGCTAATGGCCCTGGAGCCTTTACAAGTCTAGCCCAAAAAAATTGTCAATGCACCGTGCCACCCAATGTTAGTTCACAGTGCCCCTATCCAGTAGGGCAACTAGAGTGATCCCTGGAGTGAACTTTCTGCTACCCATCCACTCATCATGATTTCTCATAAAGAGGGCCAGCGAGGTGCTCTGCTTGACATGAATGGGAAGCTTATTTCAGAATATGGGCAGTCTTTGGGAGATGAACCTGTCCTTCCAGCATGTTCTGTTAATTTTGGTAATGAGGTTGTGATCTCTGAAGCGTGGAGTGCGGGGGGATTGGGATTTCTTTACGTGTAGCATTTCAAGTAGGTCTGGGTCGGACATGGCTTTGTAAGTCAAGCAGAGATCACCTCTAAGTAGACGATAAGAGACTGAGAACAGATGAAGTTTCTTATGTCTGTCCATGTGGGACATGTGTTTAATGTCTAGGATCCTTTTTGTGAGGTACTTTTGTGGCCTCTCCAGCTGTTGTAGGTGTCTGGTCAGGTACATGCCAAACAGGGTGTTATATTCGATGACTGGTCTAATGAGGAATGAGTAGAGAGGGATGATGACCTCTTTCTTCCGGGATGCAAAACCTTTGGTTATAAGATGTGCCACGTAGAAGGACTTTCTGACCACAGTGGTAATGTGGTGATTGAAGGTGAGGTGGCTGTCGACCAGGGTGCCCAGATCTCTTATGGTCCCTTCAGTGTTCAGTGGGCTCCCATCAACGTGGTAATTCAAGGGAAATGAGTTTTTTCCAAAGGGGATGACAGTGCATGTTTTGGCATTAAGCTTCAGGTCATAGTTCTGACACCAGTCATTGGTCTCAGTGAAGCCTTTTGTAGGATGTCTGCATCACTTGGGGAGTTGATAACGATTCCTAGCTTGCAGTCATCAGCAAACTTGGTCAGCCAGAGATCTTCTGTGTTGGCCTGGACTTCTGAGAAGTAGATGCCAAACAGGAGTAGGCCCAGGACAGAGCCCTGTAGGACTCCACTCATGACTGGTCGACAGTCTGACTTGGAATCCACAACTTTCACTCTATGGGTCCTGTGAGTCAATTTGCAACCCACCTAGCGATGCAAGGACTGATGCCTAGTTTGGTGAGTTTATCAATGATACCTGAGTGGGGAATGGTGTCAAAGGCCTTGGCCAGGTCAAGGTATGCTGTATACACTGCCTTACCCTCATCCACAGCCTTGGTGACTGCCTTGAAGAAGTCAACCAGGTTCAGCAGGCAGGATCTCCCCTTGAAAAAGCCAAACTGCCTGGGGTCAAGAGTTTGGACACTGCCTATATGTTTGTTAATCAGGTCCATGAAGATGCACTCAATAGCTTTGCATACCAGACTCGTCAGGCTAATGGGGTGATAGTTCCCGGGGTCTGTAGCTGCTCCCCCTTTATGGAGCAGGATGACTGCAGCAGTGCACCATTCATTAGGGATATATCCTGAGGTAAGGCTGTGATTGAACAGGGCAAACAGCTGTGGTGCCAGTTCGTTTTGTAGCTCATAGAGGACGCAGCCAGGGATATTATCAGGTCCCATGGACACTGTATTCTTGGCTTTCGACAATGTAGCTTTTACCTGTACTGCAAAAATGGTGGGTACCAGGCTTTCCTCTGGTATTGTGGCAGGGCCCTTTGGAGGGGGGGGGGGATAAAGTTGCCACTAAATCTGTCAGCCAGTATGCTGGCTATATCTGTTGGCTCAGTATAGGAGGTGCCATTGTGCAATAACTCACAGCAAATCTGGGTATTGCCTTTGAGGTTTCTGATATAGCTATAGAAGGCTTTGTGGTTGTTTTTGGTGTCAGCTGCAATTCTACCTTCATAGCTGGCTTTAGAGGATTTGATAAGAGATCTCATCTTTTTGCTGAGACTGATAAGGGAGGTTTTCCAGTCTTGTGACTTCATTTTTTTCTGCAACAGTTTTGTCTTTGTGTTGTAGAGTTTATTGATGGCTGGGGGCCACCAGCTTGGCTTCCTTTTTTGGAGGAGAGCATCTTAGTTCTATTTGGTATGGCAAGGTCCATGCATTTGTGTACATGCTCGTAAAGTGCATTGGTGTATGATTCGGCAGTCATGAAGCTATTTTCCATTGGCATGGGTGCCAAGAAGTTAGCCACCTCTGTTTCTAGGAGCCCAAAGTCGGCTTTAGAGAAGTTGTTCTGGATGGTCACCTTAGCGGGAGGTGTAGGTCAGATGTTGATTTCCATGGTGATCAGTTTGTGGTTAGATTTAACCAGGGAGGAACTGACTATAGGTGTGGAGCAACAGTCTCCCATGTTGGTGATAACCAGGTCAAGGATGTTGCTTCCTCTAGTAGGGGTCCAGGGCATTGGAATTTAAATCAGAAAGCGTTTGGCCTGTACATTGGTAATTGAATATTTTTCCCAGTTGATGGAAGGGTAGTTGAAGTCACCCAGTATGAGAGTATTGGGTTAGACCTTGACAGATTCCAGGGAGCTTAGGAACTTGGAGTGAGAGTCTAGGGGCATGTTTGGGGTTCTGCAGCAGGCTATGACTTGTATTGCCATATTACCCTGTGTTAGTTGTACCTGAAGTATCTTGGATGCATTATGCTGGGCTACCCAGTCTAGAGGTGTGCGCATCCTTTAAGAATATGGAGACACTACTGCCTTTGGAGCTTCTGGATGTATTCTGGGGCCGAAAGATATGGAATGAGTTGTAGCCTGGGAGCACAGAGATGCTTTCTGCCTCTTTAAACCAGGTTTCCATTACAGCACAGATGTCGACATTCTCCATTTTGACGAGAGCTTCAAGCAAGTACATCTTGAGATTTAGACTTCTAGCACTGAGCAGCATGACCCTCAGATTGCATTTGTTTGCAGCTGTTATGGTGGAATTTTGGTCTTTGGAACACTGCCTAAAAAGGCACTACAGGGGTGGCAAGAGCCTTAGCCAGTACCTGAAATCCCAGGGGTGACAGATGCAGGCCATCTCTTGCAAAGTATTGAGGTCTGTCAATCATGTCATCCCAGGCAAACAGATACTAGATCCCCTTAGAATGACACCAGAAACTTAGCCAACTGTTAAAGTCAATCAGTTTCTGCTCGTACTGTGGTATCATTCTGGGTGACAACAGAATACTGCTCAGGGCTAGGGTCATACCTGCCTGGGCCACATAATCTGAGAGTTCCATCAGATCTCTTTTCATGTAGTCCAGGGAGGTACATCTCAGGTCATTCACTCCCACATGGACAATGATTGAGTCATACTTGTACTTGTTGTGGAGTGACCTGAGTGTATGTGTTATGTGGCAGATCCTGGCACCGGCTAGGCAACTGACTGTCACCTTCTCTTCATTCATAAGTGGGACATCAGTGTGTCTCACAATTGAGTCTCCTATGATTAGTACATTGGGCAAAGTGTTTTACCTTAAGGGCGTGGGTTGACGGGCACACTGCGGTGGTGAGCTATGTGTTCTGAGGTTGGTGTTGTGTTGTGGTGGTCGAGTGTGTTTCTGTCTCGGAGGTCTCTGTTTTAACAACTTGTGAAGATGAATGCTGCTCTTGTGCCTGTGAAGGTAAGTGTACATGTGATGTAGGACTGCCATATGAATCCAGTATTGGTATACACTCTATTTGGCTCTTACAGCCTAAACGTTCCACAGGGAAAGTATGCTTGGAAAACACAAATATACACTCCTGAGCCACACATTAGAATCATAAAGCAAGTATGCACAAGACTGAGAAACATATGACTCTGCTGCAGTTATGCATAAAGCAAATGGTATATACAAACTCTTTATACTGGAGTAAAGAAGGGAAAGAAGTCTTACTGTTAGAGTGAGCTTTTCTCAATGATGTACTGTTATAATAAGCATGTTGCACAACTATAATGTTTTATTTGTTTGTTAACCAAGTAAACCTGCTAATTACACCAGCCTTTTTTCTGGGGTCACACAGGCCTACTGCCTGGTGAAGTGATTTTGTCAGTTACACTGGAAGCAAATTAAGACTCAGGGAATCACCTACCTCTGCAATGCACACAGCTAAACACTTGACTTTGAGCAAGATGCCACAGTTCAAATAGTAGATCAGGCTCTGAAAGAGCAGGGCATGGGATGATGGCAGTAAGTGGTGTTTGCCAGCCTGCACATCCCAGGAGGACATACATACATGTATGTATATATATATGTATATATATATATATATATATATATATATATATATATATATATATATATATGGGTCCCCTTTACATTACCGAACCGAACACCGACACGCAGAAGACCGAGACGAAACGACCGACAAGCAAGTTGATCGAAAAGGTGATTTGCCGACAGCCGAAAGACCGACAAGGGTAACGTGTGAGCGCGACTCGGTAAGTGTGCGATAGTGACGGAGTTAGGAGCGGTCAGGTAAGTGTGCGATATTGTGGGATTTTGGGTTAGGGTGTGGGAAAGGTGAGTGTGTGGTAGTGTCGGAGTTAGGGTTCGGGTAAGGTAAGTGTGTGATAGTGACGGACTGTAGTTTAGGGACGGGTTAAGTGAGTTAGGTTTAGAGTGCGGGTAGGGTGAGTGTGCGATAGTGACGGGCATTATGTTTTAGGGTGGGTTAAGTGAGTTAGGGTTAGGGTGCAGGTAGGTTAAGTGTGCGATAGTGACAGTCTTTAGGTGTAGGGGTTGGTTAAGTGAGTTAGGGTTAGGGTGCGGGTAGGGTAACTGTGTGGTAGTGTCGGACCTTAGAGTTAGGGTTTGGGTTAGGGTTAGTGGATATGTCATTGTGTGTCATGTGTAGTTTACGTTGTTTGTGTCGGTGTAATTGTGTTCGGTTTTGTGAGTTGTCGGTGTTGTGTGTTTTCGGTTATTTGGGGTCGGTGTTTTGTGTGTCGGTGAAGTGTCGGTTCGGTAATGTAAAGTAGACCCATATATATATATATATATATATATATATATATATATATATATATATATATATATATATAGACAGAGAGAGAGAGAGAGAGTGTGGTCCCAGTCAAGCCAGCTTGCTCCCATACAATTAAGGCTTGCACATCACTAGTGGCAACAAGCCCAGGTAGATGTGTGTTTGGTGACTCAAGCTGGTTATGATAGCCCTCATGAAGATGTGTAGGAGTTTGCAGGCAGAGAAGGAACTGCTCTAGATGCTACTGCAGTGACAGGACTACACGGATCAGCCAGAAGTGGGTTTAGGGCCAGAAATAAACACCAGCATTGCTGCCAGCATGTATGCCTCCCCAGATCACTCTTGTCCCCTTAGGAGAAATACCTTGGATGGGGGCAGGGAGTCAGGATGATAGAAGGCATAATGGTTGGCAGGCACAATAGGAAAAAGCACATTAAAAAAAAAAGATTGAGGGACTCAAACCAAAGACTGCAGGATGAAGCAACCTTTAATCCCTCTGTTTTAAACTTCTTCGGGGAGGATCACTGTAAGAAGCAAGTCGTACCAAATGGATAGTGTTATTACTGAACATTCTACTACATTTCATGTGAATAAAGACATTCTGATCAAAGTTTTGCTTATTTTAAATAGTACTGAAAACACCACTTACATAAGTGGTGACAGTCTTCAGTTTCTAAATATAAACAGTAATATATCTGATACTCTGACATAAAACTCATGATAGAGAACTGGTACTTCCATTTGGAGTTAAGCACTGTATGAGTTGGCGATATGCAAAAATAAATAATAACTAATAAATAAATAAATAAATAATTGAAGTAGTTCCTATATACATCCCGCCAAAAAACAGAATTACTCAAGAATTTTTTTTTTACTGTAACATAGATTTACTTGTAGATCTTGCTCTCTCTTAGTGTGGTAGTTTCTTTTTATGGAGGTAAAACTATATAAATTCAAGGAAAGAATAATAGCTGATATAAAAAAATGTTAAAACTTTATTTGTCAAACATATTTTTATTGTGGTGTTAAACATTTTCTAAAGCTTCAGGACATGTACTACATTATGAATAAGAGGTTTGATGGCCATTTAGATAATTTATTAATATCTGACTGAATAGCAAAATACAATATATGCCTGTGGCAATATTAAGCAGTTTCCATTGCCACTCTTGTTTAACAAAGGCCATCATGCAACTAGTCAGGTTTTTGATGAATTGCATTTAATTTTATGTATTTAAGATACACAGAATGTAAAATGTACACTGATTTGTGTAATAAATGTGTATTTTTGTTTTACATAGGCAATGCACTTTATGTCTTTATTTTTGCCCTACATTTTCATCAAGCCCCTCTTCCAACACCCTACTGACTCAATCATTTCTCCTCCTCAGGGTGAGAGAAGGATCCATTCATTTTCTGATTAAGGCAAGAAAACCTCAATTCATTTGTTCCCAAATAGGGTGGGGGGTGGTAACCCTGGATCTCATTTGTTCCTCTCAGAGGTGACAGTTGAGTTTGAACATGGGCCATCAACTGATAGAGCTCTTACTCTCACACCTAACTCCTCGCCCATCACAGCTCTAACATCTACTACAGCTGCTTTTTAGGGAGTCACATGCCTACTTCTGCAGATTAAGTACCCCTGGCTTTTGCAGTGTGGTCATCCCATCCTATACTGCTGCATGTCACACATCTCATACTCCTGTAGGTATTAGCCTTGCAGCAGACTGGACTGCTTCCCTTTTCTCCCCCCTCAGGATGGGGGAAGCTAGCACTGGTCAAGCATTCTCCCACCCTCCTCTCCTGATTGATCTAGCTTCTGGTATTGCTAACTGAACACAGGTCAACTAGGACAAAGTCAGACATTTGTCCTTCAGTGCCCCACAGCCAGGCTTACTGTGTTTTAATTTTATTTGATATTCTTTAACTAGTACCACCTTGCGGAATGGTTTGATATTTATTTTCATTAATTTCAGATGCACCTGTTTGAAGCAAGAAACAGGATTTTTTTTAAGAGAATGTGTCCTCTTTATGCATTAAAGTCTGCAGTTCAAAAATTCTACTTTCTACTTATTGTAAGGTTAATATCTCAGTTACACCATTCAGAACCCAAAATGGAACCAATGGATGTTTGGGGGATCTAAGATTTAGAACCTTTAAAAAACAACTTGGTCACTGCATTTTAGTTAAAAGAGGTTCAATGAATAAATTGGTAGAAATGGCTTAGACTGTAAGTTTACAGAGGAGTAAGCCAAATGAGCTACAAAATGATAACAATATTGTACAACACAAGGGACAGAAACAAATCTATGTGAAAAAGCACTCTTCTGACACAAAGTAAAACCATGTCTACATAGATAAGAATTTCTTGTACTTGGCTAGCTTTGCAGACAATATCTAATCAGAAAAGAGATGGCTTTTAGTATTCAGGTTCTCTGAACTTTTAAGTTAAACTCTTTAGGATTCAGGAGTAATGCTTTTCTTTTTTTTTTTGTTAGTAACTTGCTGTGGAGCTCTAGTGTCAAAGGATTCTAGCACTGACACTTGTGCTAGCAGAGGGAACCACTGTTGTCTTGGCTGAAGAGAAAAAGACTGGGAAAATTAGATTTGTTTTGTTTTTTTTTTTGGTTGTTTTATTCCTACCTTTACTACAACTTTGGTTTTAAAGAATTTGGAGGGAAAGCAAGGCACTTACTGCCAAGTGCCATAGCACAAGGCAATCAGGAGCAGAACATCACATGCTAACTGCTTAGGGATGTAATGCCAAAGAAGATCCATTGATATGGAACCCCACATCTTTTTATGGGCAGAAATATAGTTTTGTCCAGTACCCATATTCAAGACAGCATAATGACTTGGAATGTATACTGCTCATACAGATGAGGCTTAAATTCAATGCCTCTTCCCAGTCTGCATAACCGGCAAGTAAACCTGTGTCCTTGCATATTTACAGAACATGTCTCTGTGGTGTTATCTGTTTGAAGGTGTCTCTGGCTGCAAAATTGACTGGAAAGATTTCATAGCAAAATGACATGGCATAATCTATTTTATGTTTATGTGTTCGTTAAAATCAGTTTCTTTGTTACTTTAGTCTTTGGAAATGGGCTCCCTAAACATATCTGGAATAACTACAGTTTTGTTTTTGACTTGGGAGTAGAGTTAACTACAGGGGAACCTAGTTCAGAGATATCAGATGGGTCCAGCAGAGGAGGGCTGCAGTCCAGCGTTTGAGAATTCCTACTCCACACATTCTTCAGCTGTGTAATGCCCTTCACATTCTATTGCACCTGCCTATTAAACTAGTGGAAGTTCCTAATATTATCATTGCTAAGGTAAAAGTAAAAAGTGACTCTGTGGAATATAATAATTTCCAGGATCTCTCTATTTTTTTCTTTGTTTATATACTAATTTTTGTATACTGTAAGTGGTAGTTAACATTTAATTGTATTGTATTGTATGACATCTTGTAAGATTTGCTTAACTGTGGAGCTTCTACCTGGGTCTCTGTTGAAAATAAGCCTGTCATGGCCCAATCAAACTTTCCCATTAAACACATTTATTTATTTATTACTTATTTTATTTTACATTTGGTTACCAGGAAAGTCCAACTGGGCACAAGTCCTTTTTCAGCGGAGGCCAGGGGAGAAAAGCTACACATGACACAGATTAATAATGTATAATATCACAGGTACAGAAGCATAACATTATTCATTTTACATCAAATCAAATTAGAATAATACTTTATAATGTACAACAATTATAATTAGGATGAAATACAGAACACTACACTAGTGCAAAGATGAAACACCTGTCTGTCTTATTTTTTCAAGTCTATTGAGTATATGCTTTACACTCCAATCACATAAAGTCAACTAAAGTCCTGGTTTTCTCAGCCACTTCTTGCAAAGCCATAGTTCATAAATGTGACTGATGCTTTATAGTCTCCCATTTATTCACTAAGTTCAAGTATTGCTGGTCTTCTTCGTGATCATCTCCATCTCTAAACTCTGACTCAAGTCCAAGCTACTCTTAATTCTTCTTGTCAACCCCTGTACCTTTTTCTGTCTCTCACGCATTTTCCTTTCGAACACTGGAAAATGTTTCACTGGCAAAGTCTTTCTGTGAGATTTATTGTCAGAAGAATGAAAAGTAGAGTTCCCTTCTGTTTGCTGGCTCACAATTTGTTGAATGAACTTTTATGTCCTCCTTAGCCTGTTCAGCATAAAAAATGTTATTGAAACTCGAGGAAAAAATATTCTGAAGACAGCTGGATACAGCGGTTGAATCTCACACCTGCCTCTTGACATTCACTGACTGCTGGAATTAATTTGCTTCTCTTCTGTCTGGTGTACAGTGAATAATTATTTTTTATAAACACTGCTGTCTCCAATTTTTAACACGTTATCCTTCTGCCAAGTTTTGTCAGGATCAAATCTTTTTGCTGGTATGATTGCATATTTACTAATGCATGCCTTGGCTGCTTTCTCATGGCCAGTATGGAGCATACACTCAATATGCCCTTTCAATTAACAAATATTGCTATGGAATACAAGTCATTTTGCCTGTTTGTGCTTTCATAAAATAATACAGTCTGTTCCTTCCAGTTTCTCTGGTACAGCATAAAATATTATTTTTTTCTGCATGCTCTGTCATCTGATGTTCCCATTTTTTGAAACCACTCTTCTTGAGGAGCCTAATTTTCAGTCAGCCTTTTCTTCATTTCAGCTTCTGGTTTTGTAGTTTTATTAGTTCACCCAAAGAACTAGTTAACGCTTCTTCTATTTTCCAGCCTTTTGTTATTTGAGTTGATATGTCATTTCAGTGTTTCATTTATTTTAATTACCTCTGAGTACATTTGATTTATTTTCCTCTAAATTATCTCCTACATCAAATCTTGTATCAATCTTGTACCAAAGTTGAAGACTGAACTGATTTTTGAAAAGCTGCAAGATTCTTCCCAACCAGTGTTTTCTCTTCATGTTTTCTTGATGATTTTCTTTCAGGTTTTCTAAATTTCTTCTTTGCAGGCATCCAGACAATGTAGTTAGTAGACAATAAATGATTTTTTACAAAAGTAGACAATATTACTGGCACCTATTTCACAGTTTCTGATTTCACACTGGGAGAGCTGAAACTGAGCTGTTCATCAGTGTGCAGCCATCTTGGAAGTTGCTATAATGGGCTTATTTTTAATCCGAAAACTTATACCCAAAACTGAGCTAAACACTTACAGAAGAGGTTGCTCATTCAAGATACTGGACATATCCACCAACAATGAGCTTAGATCTGTAGACCTGACTCACATTAACATTTCCATCTCGAAAACCAATCAAAAACTGGTGATGGTATACAATGTTAATTTCTTGGGGGGAGTCATGCACACTAGGCTGGCATCAACCTGTCCATTTCAATTAGTACATGTTTTACTCACCTCTTACATGTTTACCATACTAAACACTTCATCAAAAAACTGGAACCACAGTGTAATAACACTGCAATTTGTTTCCCTTTAGATCCTACCAGTTTGACCTTATACGAACCATACACAAGTTAGAAATGCCACGTCACCTCACCCAATCTCACCCAAGAAAGGTTCATATATTATAGTTTTATATGACCCAAAATCAAAATCTCCAGCCAGATGGCAATTTACAGACAATTTCCTTAACCAGTTTCTCAAAAGTACTTTACCTTCCTTTGAATATTTCACAAGAGGAAGTTTCAGTAGTTAAAGGACTTACAAAGGTACTACCATCCTGGAAATGCTCCCTAACACCCCTAGTTTTAAACCCTGACAAGGACTCAACACAATATTGTTCATATAGACCAGTTTAATTATTAAATGTAAATTATAAAATTTTCACGGCAATATGTCTCTAGAATAAAACAATTTCTTCCAATGTTGATAAACAATGATCAAACTGGGTTTATAATGAACAGGAACGGCTATGACAATATCAAGAGAATACTATCCATAACTGATTATACTAATAATTCAAAAAATAACATTGGTTAGCCTGGATATCAATAGTGCATTTGATTCAGTTAATTGGGAGTACTTACTATTAGTACTGCAGGAGTCTAATTTTTCAAGCAATTTCTTAGAATTAATCAAACTTCTCTATGACTCCTTTGCACATGTGACGCCCGTGCCCTGGCCCAGCAATCAAGGAGCCTCAATCCTCACCACTAACACCAGACAGGGCATCTCATATATGAGGAAAGGATAACAAATACACACAGTAAAGTGCAATTTCCCTTAAGAGCACACAGAGATCACAGTCAGTCCAGGGCTGGTCGCTCCCTTGTTCTCCAGGTCCCCAATAAGACTCCTCACTGGCACAGCTATAGGATTCAGATCTCGGCCTAGTGGGCAAGCTAAAACCTCTAGCACCCTCTCTGTCCAACTAGTGCTTTGTGTCCCTACCCAAGTAGCTGACACACACACACACACTTTGAGAAGAGTTTATACAACCACACAGACACTTCTGGGGAAGGCTGGCACAGGTTCTCCAGCTGTGCCCCTTTTTCCTAGACTATACAGTAGTATCAGCTGCCACCACCCACTAATAATTATCAGCTACTCAAAGGCCCTTAAAAGGGTGTCCAATTATTACTGTGCAATGTTATTATCCAATTGGTAAGTGTGATTAATCAGTCAAGGCTTATTTGGAGTGACTTGGACGGTAAACTCTATAAATGTGCAATGTTCTCTAGAGCGCAAATTATCTCTACTCAAACCAGCCACAGTTAAAAGGTTTTAAAATATTTAATAAATAATTAAATCCACAAGATAATACTTTCTACTACACAGACCGTGCTAGTCAAGAGTTCAGAGATCACACAGAAATACTTAAAATAAATCAGTAGCACAGTTCTGACATCACAGATAAACACTTAGTCTAATCTTTCTAGTTCCTAGCTATTTCTAAAAGAAAACACAAGTCCAAGATAACTTACATATGAGCAAGACAGTGCTGTGAGTTGAATGATCAAGACAAAAATGCTTAATGCCTTCTGATTCTCTCTGTTTAAATTGAAATTTGCAGTTCTGATAAAAATTACATCATTCTGTCACTTTCCTGGTGTTCCCTGGCTGACAGAAACTACATTCTTTTGTTATCTTGCAGCTGCAGAAAACTACATCAATAAAAGACATTCCACATGTAAACTCTAGTAATTATTCCTTAAGTTAAAACAATAGGCAGGATGCCTTCATCTAGCCCAGTCGGAGCCAAATTATAAACATCAAAGACGGTCATGAAATAATTTGAACTTCAAAGGACAAACAATAAATGCTTGTCTTAGCTTTCTTTACAGCAGAGGGCAATGTTGTTACATTGTTTTAAGTTCACATTTCACAGCATATTCTTTCATTTAGGAAAACAAGTCTGTGGGCCCACATTCATATTTATAAATGAAAGAATTATGTATAAAAGCCTATCTGGCTAGGCTGGCAGCCTTCACATCCCCCCGCCCCCCCCCCCGGAGAACTCAAGCTAGTTTTTCAAGTGACCCTTGAGAAAAGCCGCTTGAGAGGGTTAGGTCTATCTGAGTGTCTTGAGAGCCCATCTGCATTGGCATTTCTAACTCCACTGCGGTGCTGCACTGACATATCATATGCTTGCAATTCCAGGCTCCATCTTAGCAACTTGGCATTTTGCTGGCTGGCTCTGTGTAACCATGTTAGGAGGTTGTGATCTGTTATAACAGTGAATTTCCTTCCATATAGATAAGGCTGAAGTTTCTGCAGTGCCCACACTATGGCTAGACATTCCTTTTCTACAGCTGCATAGCATTCCTCCCTGGGTTGGAGCCTACAACTGAGATAAACCACTGGGTGCTCTTCCCCCTCTGAAGAAACATGGCTAAGTACAGCCCCCACCCCATGGTTTGAAGCATCCACCTGCACAACAAATTATTTGCTGTAATCTGGATTGGCTAACACAGGGGGGGTCCTCCCAAAGTTTCTTTAAGCTTCTGGAATGCCTGCTTACATGCTGGGGTCCACACTACCTTAGCTGGCCTGTTCTTCCTTGTCAGGTCTGTGAGGGGAGCAGCTATGGTACTATAACTGGGGACGAACTTTCTGTAGTACCCTGCTGTACCTAAAAATGCCCTCACCTGCTTTTTGTAACAGGTGCAGGCCATGACTGAATGGCTTCCACTTTGACAGTTTCTGGCCTTATCTTACCACTCCCCACTCTATGTCCTAGGTAGGAGACCTCCGCCATACCCACCTGACATTTGCTCGACTTAATGGTCAACCCTGCCCTCTGTAGTCTGCCCAGCACCTCCCTGACATGCTGAAGGTGCTCTGGCCAGGAATGGCTGTAGATGGAAATATCATCTAGGTAAGCAAGGGCAAACCTTCCTGCTAGGATATTATCTACCAGCCTCTGGAAAGTCGCTGGGGCATTTTTCATCCCAAAGAGCATCTTTGTGAACTCTTACAAGCCAAAAGGGGTCACAAAGGCTGACTTTTCTCTAGCACTGGGAGCCAAGGGTAAGTGCCAGTAACCCTTGGTAAGATCAATGGTTGTAATTACTTAGCCCCACCCAGCTGCTCTAGGGCCTCATCTGTCCTATGCATGTGGTAAGCATCTGACTCTGTGTGACTATTTAATTTCCTGTAGTCCACACAGAACCTGGTGCTGCCATCCTTCTTTGGCACCGGCACCACTGGGGAGGCCCAGGGGCTGTTGGACTCCTGAATCACCCCTAGTTCCAACATCTCCTGTACCTCCTCCCTCAGAGTCTGTCTGACTCTCTCAAGCACCCTAAAAGGGGCCTGCCTAATAGACCTTTGGGGTCCTGTATCCACCTGGTGCTGCATCAGGTGGGTACACCCTGGTTTCCCAGTGAACATGTCCCCAAATTCCTGGAACACTTCTTGAATTTTTCGAACCTGGGTAGGAGATAGCTGCTGGGACATTGCTACCCCTTCCACTGAGGTGTCAGCCCGAGCCTCATTGAGGAGATCAGTCCCCAGATCTCTCTCAGACTCGTCCTGCAATCCACTGCAAATGTTCAGCACAAGGGCCTTCCTATCATGATAAGGTTTCATCATGTTAACATGGTACAATTTGTGCCCCTGTCTTCTGCCTAGCAGTTTCACCATGTAGTTAACATCACTTACCTTTCTTACCACCTTGTAGGGACCCTCCCAAGCTGCTTACAGTTTGTTGTGTCTGACAGGAATGAGAACCATTACCTGCTGCCCCACAGCATACGCTCTAGCTCGAGCATTCCTGTCATACCACACCTTTTTCTGTTGTTGGGCTTCTGCCAGGTTCTCCTGGGCCAAGCCCATGAGTTCCCTGAGCCTTGTCCTGAGGTTTAGGACGTATGCCACAAAAGACACCTTGTGAGACTCGCATTCACCTTTCCACTCATCTCTAATTAAATCTAGAGGTCCCCTCACCCTATGCTCATACAGCAACTCAAAGGGTGTGGGTTCCTGGGGAACTTCTCTGTAAGCAAACATCAGATAGGACAAATATTTGTCCCACTCCCTCTTAAACTAATCTGCAAATGCCCGTAGCATGGACTTGATTGTAGAGTTTAACCTCTCAACAAGATCATTAGTCTGGGGATGGTCTTCATGTGCTTCACCCCACAGGACTTCCACAGACAAGCCAGCAGTTCTAACATGAAACTGGCATCTATGTCAGTCAGTATTTCTTTTGGGAAGCCTACCCTGCTGAAAATCTCTAACAAAGCATTTGCCACCTTCTCTGCCTCAATGGAGGACAAAGCCACTGCCTCAGGGTATCATGTAGCATAATCCACTACTACTAGGATATACTTTTTCCCTGTGGAACATGGGGTACTCAGAGGACCCACAATATCCATAGCTACCCTCTGAAATGGCTCCTCAATCACAGGCAAAGGAATCAAAGGAGCTCTCACCTTGTCTCCTGCCTTGCCTACCTTCTGGCACTGCTCACAGTTCCTGCAGTACCCTGTTATATCTCTGGAAATTCCAGGCCAATACAAGTTCTGCATAATACGCCTCTTTGTACATTTTATGCCCATATGACCTGCAAAGGGAATATCATGGGCTATGGCTAGAAGTGCCAGATGGTAGGCTCTAGGCACTACCAAGTGCTGTAGTCTCTCACCTTCAAGCCCTCCCTCAGGGGTCCACTGTCTGTATAGTAACCCTTTGTCACAGTATACAGATTCCCTTTTTTCTTGAGAATCAGGTGCCTCCCTAGCTATCTTCCTCAGGCCTTGCAATGCAGGGTCTGAGAGCTGAGCCTGTCTCATCTCTCTCCTTGTAACCCTTCCCAGCACCCCTTCCACAGAAAGTCTGGCATTCTCTGGCAGTGGTGCATCACTGTCAGCCTGGGTACTACTACTTACCTCTACCTTTGCAGTCACTCTGTCCAAGGGAACATCAGTACCCCCAAGCAGCTGTGGCTCACCTTCAGTCTCACTGCTACAGGGTAGCTCACTCCCTAAAGTATGCAGTCTGTCTGGTTCTCCCCCAGGCTACCAGACCCACATGCTTGCCTCCTAGCTTGTGTGTAACTGCATAAGCACATGGCACTGCCTCATCCAAAGCCTTCCCTTTCAGGACATCTGCAGGATGGTAGTTCAGTACCCCTGTTGTCTCAAGACAACCTACTATTGGCATTTTGCCTTTCCCACTTACTGGCTCCCTCACCTTTTGTTCCCCACCTTGCCTCCATGGACACCTGTATGCCACATGGCCCCACTGGTTGCATTCAAAACATTTAACCCTAGCTCCTGGACTTGTACCTGGACTAGTGGCTTCCCCCTCTACTGGCAGATTCTGTTGTGGCAGTCTGTGCTGCCCACAATGGGTTCCTTTAGACCCATAAGCAGTACTGGGGGTCCCCTGCTTGCCAGTTATAGGTCTCCCTTCTTCCCCAACTCATCTGAAGTAGCACACTGTCTATTAGCTAACCAGATTCTCATGTCCTCAGGCAAAGTGCTAAGGGCCTGTTCCCTCACCAAAAGGTCTGCCAGCCCTTCAAAAGTGGTGACCTTGCATCCACTCACCCACCTATGGAAATAAGTGCTAAATTCAGCAACATATTCAAACACACTTTCATCTGCCTTGCGTCTATGCTCACAAAACATTTTCCTATACGTTTCAGGTGTTAGCTTAACAGTTCTAAAAAACATTTCTTAACAGCAGTATAATCAAAACATGCAACGTTAGACATTTTAGACAGTACAGTTACAGCTATACCATGGAGTGAGTGGGTCAGGATCCGTACCCAGAGCCCTTTGTCAACTTCATATTGTTTACATACCCCATCAAACATATGAATGAAACTATCAAAATGATACCCCTCTTTAAACTGCGGAAGAAATTTACTGACCTTTTGTGCTTCTGGGGTCCAGTTACTCCCTTCCCCATTACCTCCATGACTCTGGTGAAGAGTCAGCATCTCCTTCTCGTGCTGCCTCTGCCTCTCTTTTTCTTCAGCTTCTAGGCATATCAGTTTCTCATTCTCCTCACTCTCTAGATGCCTCAGTCTCTCAGCTGCTTTTAATTCCACATGCCTGGCCTCCAATTAAAGTCTCTTCAGCTCCAGCTGGATTTTTTAAGTCCACTGCAGAAAGGTTGATCTGTCCATTCTCCGAGGGTATTATATCTCCACTGCAAGTCTGATTGTCTTCCTGGTTGCTGTTTTTTGATGCAGCTGTAACCAAGGCTGCAATCAGGTCTGCCTTAGTCAGGTTTCCATGCACCAGTCCCCTAGCCTGGCACATCTCTGCCAGCTGGCTCCTTGTCAGCTTTCCATACTACTCTGCTGACATGCTGCCTGCTCACCATGACTAACTAAGCTAACAAAAGAAATAAAACAATTGTGATCTGAACTCTGAGTATTAACTGTGTGGCTGATTTAGAGTACAAAACACCTTCAAAGCTCACTGTACATAAACTACAGGATTCACTCTACCCACACCAGTACAAGCCAATTAGTATTTTTAGTATTTACCAACTAATTAATATGTGATGTGGATATCCCACCTCTAACAAACAATTAATATGTGAGGATATCCCAACCACTGCCACCAGTTAATATGTGAGGATATCCCAACCACTGCCACCAATTAATATGTAACACCCGTGCCCTGCCCAGCAATCAAGGAACCTCAATCCTCACCACTAACACCAGAGAGGATGTCTCATATATGAGGAAAGGATAACAAACACACACAGTAAAGTGCAATTTCCCCTTAAGAGCACACAGAGATCATAGTCAGTCCTGGGCTGGTCGTTCCCTTGCTCTCCAGGTCCCAAATAAGACTCCCCACTGGCAGAGCTATAGGGTCCAGATCTCAGCCTAGTGGGAAAGCTAAAACCTCTAGCACCCTCTCTGTCCAACCAGTGCTTCGTGTCCCTGCCCAAGTAGCTGACACACACACAATTTGAGAAGATTTTATGCATCCAAAATTGCTTCCCCTGCACGGAAACTGTTGCACGGCTAAACCAACCTTGAAACAAAATGAAGAAAGCCAGCAACTGTGGGCTGTAAACACTAATTTATTAGTTACACATCCAAAAAAAGCTTCAATTGAAAATAACAGACCGGTTTCGGCTTGGATTTTACCTAGCCTTCCTACACTGAGGAAGGCTAGGTAAAATCCAAGCCGAAACCGGTCTGTTATTTTCAATTGAAGCTTTTTTGGATGTATAACTAATAAATTAGTATTTACAGCCCACAGTTGCTGGCTTTCTTCATTTTGTTTCAAGATTTTATGCAACCACACAGACACTTCTGGGGAAGACTGGCACAGGTTCTCCATCTGTGCCCTTTTTTCACAGACTGTACGGTAGTACCAGCTGACACCACCAACTAATAATTAGCTACTCAAAGGCCCTTAAAAGCGTGTCCAATTATTACTGTGCAATATTATTATCCAATTGGTAAATGTGACTAATCAGTCAAGGCTTATTTGGAGTGACTTGGACAGTAAACTCTAAAAATATGCAATGTACTCTAGAGCTTAAATTATCTCTACACAAACCTGCCACAGTTAAAAGGTTTTAAAATATTTAATAATAAATAATTAAAACCACAAGACAATACTTTCTACTACACATACAGTGCTACTCAATAGTTCAGAAATCACACAGAAATACTTAAAATAAATCAGTAGTACAGTTCTGACATCACAGAAAAACACTTAGTCTAATCTTTCTAGTTCCTAGCTATTTCTAAAAGAAAGCACAAGCCTAAGAAAACTTACATATGAGCAAGACAGTGCTGTGAGTTGGATGATCAAGACAAAAATGTTTAATGCCTTCTGATTCTCTCTGTTTAAATTGAAATTGCAGTTCTGATAAATATTACATCATTCTTTCACTATCCTGGTGTGCCCAGGTTGACAGATAGTATGTTCTTTTGTTATCTTGCAGCTGCAGGAAACTACATCAATAAAAGACATTCCATATGTAAACTTTAGTAATTATTCCTTAAGTTAAAACAATAGGCAGGATGCCTTCATCTAGCCCGGCTGGAGCCGAATTGTAAACATCAAAGACAGTCATGAAATAATTTGAACTTCAAAGGACAAACAAGAAATGCTTGTATTAGCTTTCTTTACAGCAGAGGGCAATGTTTTTACATTGTTTTAAGTTCACATGTCACGGCATATTCTTTCATTTAAGAAAACAAGTCTGTAGTTCCACATTAATATTTACAAATGATAGAATTATGTATAAAATTGTATCTGGCTAGGCTGGCAGCCTTCACAACATACATTAAGATAGGCTCATATACATCCCAATCAATCATGACTACTAAAGGTACTAAACAGGGTTGTCCCTTGTCCCTATTGCTTTTTATTCTAGTTATGGAACCTTTTGCAAATTATATAAGATCAAATAAAAACATCAAAGGCATACTGATAAATAATGATTTAATCCCCAAAATACAATTATATGCAGATGACATCCTATTAACTTTGACTGACTGCAATTTTTCTCTTATTGCAGTATTCCAAGCAATAGAAATATTCCAGAAGAAATCGGGACTCTGTTTTAATGAGAAGAAGACTAAAATACTACCTGTTAATTATAATATTAACAAAATAGATAAGAAACTACATAAATACATTGTGAAATATGGAAAAATCGCTTACTTAGAGATAATCTTGTCTGACATTATTAAAGCTATAACATCCCTTAATTATGACAATAATTTAAATTCCATAAAACAAACTCTTAATAAATGGAATATTTTTTTTCTCCTCAATTAAAATGATTATCCTTCCTAAAATTCTAATACAATTGTTCTCTCTCCCACTCCTAAAAACATATAAAAGAGTACAATTCTTTGTTTCTGATATTTTTATGGTTTCCTAATAATCCTCAACTGGCTTTAAATCATCACATTAGAGACTAGGCATCGGGTGGTATTGGCCTTCCAGATTTAGAATTATATTCTTTATTCTCAGTTGTTAAGACAATAATTTCTTGGTTAAATAACAATTATACTGCCAAATGGAAAGATATTCAGGGAGGTATTTGGTGTAAATCCAATCGTTTAACAAAATCATATCATACTAAAATAGCTACTAATAAAAAACTTTGGTTAGTAAAAGAGTATTTTATAGAAAGCAAAAACAAACCAGTTAACTCTTATTATATTAATATAACAATAACCTCCGTTAAAAAAATAAATTTTCAGGAACCCTGAATATATAGCATGCATTTTCTTTGTATTTCTAATTGCCTATACTCAAAATAGTACCTGTTATACTGGTGCCACTTACTAGACAATGGGAAGTTACTAAATGTTGGCCATATCATTAATAAGTTTGAGTTAAGAAAAGATATGTAGTTAGAAATTCAAAATTGTAGACAATTATTTGAACATAAGATTAATCTAATGCAACCAATAGTTAGAATTCTTTCCCCACATTCCCTGATTTACTCATTATTCTAATGCACCAGAATATAATTGGAAAGAGACTTCTACCTAAAATATATAAGGTACTTAAGAAATCAACAGTATGCCACAGAGAAAGTTATTGTGATTATTTTATACCAGTTAATAATAACTCCCCAAATGAAGATGATAAAAACTAATACTTCAATCTTCAAAATAAACTACTACATCACTAAGGTGGAGAATATTCTCTTGGAAGTTCTTACATAGTACCTTTATCGCACCACATAAAGTTGAACTGACGTATAACAAATACACAGGATGCTGGAGATGTCACCTAAATGTTAAAGCTGACTGGCAGCATATGTTTTACGATTGTATAAAACTTAATACAGATTGGGATAATATGAATTCCCTCTTACAGTCTGTTTTTAATGATACATTTATGCTGATCAAATGTCTTATTTTATTTAATAAACCTATTCTCACTTGTGTCACAAAAATAAAATGCACTCTTTTATGGAGTATTTTAACATTAGCAAAAAAGTCATCATCAAGAATTGGAAGAATCAGCAGACTCCTACTGTGAAGGAATTTGTACATGGCAACTGAAGTTTGTCATCTTGAACTTATGATCAAGACAAGAACATCTAGAATCACCTGTTCATATAATTGGTTGAAATTCAAAGAACTGCTGGATAAACAGACTTCACTAATTAACTAGCAACTACTCTTATTATTAAAAAGCTTTGTTTTATAGTAGACACCATTGTAAATAGTTATTTTAGTTGTTTACTATTGTTCTTTTTGATACATTTGTTTTATAATATTTCTCATCATATATTAATGTTTTGTTGTTAAATGTTTCAATAAAAACTACTGAGAAAAAAAGTACTTTATCTTTCATCAGCTATCCTGTAGCCAGCCTAGGGAAAGCACATTCCGGTGCACTGAAAAATCTGCAGTGAGAGTCCAGTTTAGAAGAATTGGTGTTTTATGTCCTCAATACATTTAAGGATAAAATAGATAAGAAAATCATGGAGTTTCTAAGACCTGCATAATGCCTCGCATGGATCAGCAGAGCTGACATATTTGTACAGAAGGATACATTTGTAAATTATTTAGGATTATGACTGGGTCTGTGATCACAACCAGTTTATGTGTTTGAGACATGTAAGCCAAGAAATTTAATTCGAGAGTGAAGCTCTAGAGTTTAGTCTTGGCATCCATGTCAAGAGCACATAAAGCTGGTTATAATCAGAGACCAATTCATAATTCTTTGAAATAGCTCCAATGAGCTTTACCTGCTCCATGTATTATCAGTCATAGGAAAACAAAAGTCTAGGAGTGCAAAGTGTTTTACTGACTTTTAAATCCTTTGAAGGACAGTAAAGCATTTAGCACTGTCAGACAGGCAACAGACAGAACAAAGTATTAGATACGTTGTAGTACCACTCTTTTAGTTTATAAGTGTAGCACAGCAAAGTATCTAACAACTTTTTTTAAAACTATTTTACCTTCTGATACTGTTCTTTGCCATTTGGCATTGCCTGCTGTTGGTCCCTAGGGTAAGACACGATCTTAGCAATGTTTAGGTGTCCTTAACAAGCTTTTGTTAAGTACCCCTGTGTGCTGTTAAGATTAGGTATTGTGCTAGGGTTGTCTTTAACAGGTTTATAATTTTTCCTGATTTTGGAGCATAACTGCAAAGCACCATGCACTACGGTATTTATTTCAGCAGCAATACTGTACTTAGTTTTGTTTATAATCATAATACTTACTCAACAAGCAATGCCACTTCTGTATAACAGGACTCTAGTATCTTCAGATGCATCAGGGGTTGAAAATCTATTGATCCTATTAATGCAGGATGTGTTTTTTTACAGACTTGTTATGCAAAAAACGGTAAATGTTCAGTCTTGTCTTCTCTAAATGGTGTAGCAAACTTGTATAACTGAAACCTCTCAATATGTTACAAAAATAAAAATAAAATATTCATGCAGTAAACTCATATGGTAACTGAAGCCCTTCAGCATGCTACAAGACACAAAAGTGAGCTTTGAATCAGACAAAGATTGAAACAAGTCCTTTATACTGATTCAGAGTTTGGAATATTCTGCAATATGTCACATTTGTGTAAGAAATAACACATTTTAAGTTTCAGGAAAGGCAGTAAGCCTGCAGCAGCAGCAGCTTAGTATATTACTCAGTTTCATAAACTGACTTGGCTGTATTGCCTTCTGGAGTGACCTAGCATAGTAAGCAACATGCAGATTTTATTCCAGTATCCCGATCTAATGCTGCGAGATTATGGACTAGCACTTCATAACCTACATGCTTCACCTGTCTGTGGTTTTGCTATGTTAAAATAATATGCACATATGCTGCAAATGATTAAACATATATATTACCCAGACTAACTGAAAATCAGAGACAATATACATTGCACAATGTGAATGATGTGAGTAGGTTACAATGAGGTGATGGAGGTAGGAGATAATCAATACAGGTAGGAACACGGAGAAGTTCAAATTAGTTTCTAGGCATCTCATCCAAAGGAGGACTGCAGCACCCACCCCCTTAAAGTACAACACAGTTTGAGCAATCCATCTACATGGTGCAGGAGTAGAACCCACAGCCTTCTGCATCAAAAGCAAGTATACTAGCTGTTTTGCTACTAAAAATGCTACAGCATGTGGGGGGGGGTGGACTTGAACCCACTGCCATTCTCATCAATGTAAGAATCAAGATACTTAACTTGAAGAATCACTTGCCCACCTATTTCTTCAGCAAGGGAAGGCACATGTATTAAATGGCATATGCTAAATTTCAACCCAGAGTTTAAAGAAGGAATGTGAAGTCAGAGACTGAATAATCGGCAAAAAAGAATTTAAAAGTGTCCAGAAAATGGTTAAAAGCACCACATGTCAACAAGGTGGTGAAGATAAGATTATTTATTTTACTAATACATAGTTTAACTACCTCCTTTACATTGAAACCTACTGATTATATCTGGAAATGAGCTACAGTATTTTTTGGTCTCACTCCCTAGCATATCTTCTTTTTTTCTATATTTTTGATTGTAGTCTTTAGGACAGAGAAACACAAACAGAAACAAATTATAGTGACATTTCAAACTGCCAAATTTTTCTGTATGCAAAAACCAAAGATCCTATCAGATTCTGGACTACTTCAGTTTTTGTTTTCTTTTTGCCAGGAAGCTCTTATGCTTGCTCTACACATGGTTTACCTCTTTTGATAATCTTCTCACTTGATCTCCACTGACATTTTTTTTATCACTGAACTATAGTTAGTTTACGGGTGGGGTGTGCCAGGAAGTCCTTTTACTTTCCACTTAACAGTGAAACTTTGCACTAACGCACTAGTAGTGGAAGCCTTGGTAAAGGTTTTCTTCATCAGGTTAATGTCTTTTCTCTGTATTTTTCCTCCTCTGCCACTTGTCTCCAGGGTGATACAGAAGATCAATGAGAACAGGCCACATTTTAAATATTGCTCTTATAAACTTGGAAAGTTGCTAGAATAACAGAATTTGTGTTAGGATGCACTTTCTGAAGGACATGAAGTCTGAAACTCAATTGCATGTCATTATTTAGTGACTTTAATCCTCAGATCATCCCAGTGGTTTGACAAAAACACATTTTTATGAGGAACAGACCAGAAGTATAAGGCACAAATCTGGACATTCTGCAAAAATCTGTACAGTTCAGATGTATGTAGGAAGGAAGTAAACCCTAAGGGTGGGCATTGGCAAGGTGTATATGGTCTTTAGAATAAATGGTCTTGAAACCCCCTTGAAACTTAAGAACACATGGTTTTGCCTAGCTGTACAACTGAAATGCACATCTAGATCCAACTGCATACAAATTTTCTTCAGAACATCCTTATAGGCAGCTTCAAACTTCTCTACAAAAAGAATTTGCTTTACTTTGGAATTGTCTTGTAAGCAAGTACCTAGTTATAAACTGTAAACTAGGTCCTCAGTTGTGTTATTTGACAACCCACAAAAATAAGCTGCCAGTAGTAAGCCAACAAATAACAGTACTGAGGGCTTGAATCTCTCACTCGTATAGCAACAGAAAATCTTTAGTGTTCAGTTAAACGATAACCTTGCTTTATTTCACACACTGAGCCCATCAATAGGTATGGTACTATAGCATATAAATTTTATCAGTCGACTGTACAATCCTCATATAAGATGCCAGGACAGCAGTTTGAATAAGTTATTTCTCTAGTGTTAATTCACAGTTTGACATAATGATACTGCAGTATTTTACAAACTAAATTATCCCCTTATCAAATTATAGAAC
Source organism: Protopterus annectens (assembly GCF_019279795.1). Classification (NCBI taxonomy): domain Eukaryota; kingdom Metazoa; phylum Chordata; order Ceratodontiformes; family Protopteridae; genus Protopterus; species Protopterus annectens. The sequence goes on from NC_056738.1 coordinate 66,784,779, forward strand.
AAATGCTACAGGGAGTAGCTTGAGAGCATGTTGTGGTTCAGAAAGGTGAGTGAACCTCAGCTTCTACCTGGAAGTTTCAAAGTTCTCTTATTAAATCCCTTCAAATCTTCAAAATACGTTGTCTTGAGTCAGTATTCATTGAAAGAAACTTTATCTGAATTACAGTTTTTGTCTTATAGGCTTCTTCAGATCAAGACATTGGGTAAGACAGCAATTCAGGTCGTAGCCTGTTATAGGTTCCCAACCATGTCCCAAGACACTCACTCGACATTCCTAAGCACCCTGGAGAATATTAGGGTCCAACCTAACACACTCATACAGGGCGACTTCAACTACCCCTCCATTAACTGGGAAAACTACTCATGTACCAATATACTTGCCCAACATTTCCTGGAATTCATTAATTCCAATGCCCTGGACCAGCTCGTTCTTACCCCCACTAGAGGTAGCAACATCCTTGACCTGGTCATTACTAACATGGGTGACCGCTGCTCTACACCAATAGTCAACTCCTCCCTGGTTAGATCCGACCACAAAGTAATCACCTTGGAAATCCACATCCCTCCCACCTCCCTGTAAAGGTAACCACCATGAAAAACTTCTCTAAAGCTAACTTTGGGCTCCAAAGAACAGAGGTGGCTAACTTCACGGCACCCATGAAAATGGAGAATAGTTGCATGATCGCTGAATCATACACCAATGCACTGTATGAACACATACACAAATGCATGGCTCTTGCCATATCCAATAGAACCAAAACACTCTCCTCCAAAAAAAAGGAAGCCAATCTGGTAGTCCCTTGCCATAAACAAACTCTACAACAGAAAGAGGAAACTGATACAGAATAAGGTGAAGTCCTAAGACTGGAAAAACTCCCTTATCAGCCTCAAAGTTGAGATCCCTCATCAAATCCTCTAAAGCTAGCTATGAAAACAGATTTACAGCAAATAGTAAAGACAAACACAAGGCCTTCTATAGTTATGTAAAGAACCTCCAAGCCATACCCAGATTTGCTCTGAGCTACTGCACAATGGTACCTCCTATACAAAGTACGTCTTTGCAACAACAACAAACTGAAGAACCAAACCAGCAAATGGAACAAGCAGGCACGATGTAGAAATACACCACTTTAATAGCTCAAAAACCACAGGTTAAACAATATTCCACAAGTTAAGCGCTTTCTTCGCCAACTGCAAGGGGCTTCATCAGAACAAATAAATGTAACATCCCAGCCATTTTTATGTGTGTACCCCACCTCAATTAATCATGTTTAATTGTTTAATTTAATAGAAGGCTTTAAAACATAAAAAGTAAAACATAATATAAACTCAACCTATACATGCTAAACAAGTGTTATGTTTGTGAATTAAAACACTATCCTAAAATGCTTTTTAACTTTAAAATACTGGCTATGCTAGTCATTTCATTAATTCCTGGATACTCCACAGCATTCAAATGCAGCTACCATTTCAGCTCACTGATGTCCAAATGTATATCTAGACATTTTCCCTGTAGGTCTTTTTAAGCTGTTGCATTACCAGGAACTTAAAAGTGTGTTCTTTTTGATCCTGCACATGCCTACTCAGGGCATTAGTTAATCTACGGTATTTTACATGACCCATATGCTCTCCAGTTTTGTTCTTGAATTTTCTACAAGTTTTTCCTAAGTAAATTATGGGACATTGTTGGCATTTCGCCATGTATGCAACATTAACACTATTACACTTAAAATGTCCATTAATAAAAATATTCCTATTGTTCAACCTGAAAGGTCCTCCAGTCTCCATAATGTAGGAGCAATAAATACAATTACAATTACTGCACTTAAAATTTCCTAGTTTTCTGTTACAACATTCAGGTGCCAAATTTGTTTACAAAATGTCCTTGAATGACCTGTCCTTCCTGTATACCACTCTGGGATTTTTACCCACTCTAAGTGCAACATTCAATTCAAATTGTAAAATATCCCAGTTGTTCTTGATAATGTTAAATATGATATCTGTATCTTGGTTAAAAGTAATGATTAAACTAGGGTGAATGTCATTGTGTTTGCTTAAAATTTCCCTATCTGGTAATGTCCTAGTTTTATGTCCTAAAATGGGCTTGTAATTACCATTGTCACACTTATTTTTTACTTCCATACAAATGGCAATTTTTAAGCATGTATAGGTTGAGTTTATATTATGTTTTACTTTTCATGTTTTAAAGCCTTCTATTAAATTAAACAATTAAACATGATTAATTGAGGTGGGGTACACACACAAAAATGGCTGGGATGTTGCATTTATTTGTTCTGATGAAGCCCCTTGCAGTTGGGGAAGAAAGCGCTTAACTTGTGGAATACTGTTTTACCTGTGGTTTTTGAACTAGTAAAGTGGTGTATTTCTACATCATGCCTGCTTGTTCCATTTGCTGGTTTGGTACCTTCTATACCGAGCCAACAGATACTGCCAATATACTGGTCAACAGATTCAGTCCAAACTTTACCCCTCTCCCCCCCAAAGGACCAATCACAATACTAGTAGATTGCCAGGCACCCAGTATTACTGCTGCACAGGTTAAAACAGCACTGTCCAAGGCCAAGAATACAGCTTCTGTGGGACCTGACAATATACCTGGCTGTGTTCTACATGAACTACAGAGTGAACTGGAACCTCACCTGTGTGCCCTGTTCAATCACAGCCTCACCTCAGTCTTTATCCCTACCGAATGGTGCACTGCTATAGTCATCCCTCTCCACAAAGGAGGAGCAACTACAGACCCTGTGAACTATTGCCCCATTAGCCTGACAAGCCTGATATGCAAAGCTATGGAATGCATCATCATGGTCCTAATAGACAAGGATATAGGGAATCTCCAAACTCTGTAATCCATACAGTTTGGTTTTATGAAGGGTAGATCATGCCAGCTCAACTTGGTCGACTTCTTTGAGTCAGTCATCAGAGCTGTGGATGAAGGCAAGGTGGTTCATACAACCTACTTCAATCTGGCCAAGGCCATTGATACCATTCCCCACTCAGGAATCATAGAAAACCTCACTAAGCTAGGCATCAACCCCTATATCACTAGGTGGGTTGCAAACTGGCTCACAAATAGAACTCACAGTGTGAAAGTCAGACTGCCGACCAGTCACGAGTTGAATCCCACAGGGATCAGTCCTGGGTCCTCTCCTGTTTGGTATCTACTTCTCAGAAGTCCAATCCAACACGAAGGGACTCTGGCTGACAAAGTTCGCAGACAATTGCACATTGGGAGCCATTATTAACTCCCCAAGTGATGTTGACATTCTACAGAAAGGCCTCACTGAGACCAACGACTGGTGTCAGAACCATGGCCTTAAGCTCAATGCCAAAAAATGTGTAGTCATCCCCTTTGGGAAAAACCCAGTTCCCATGAACTACCACATCGATGGTAGTCCACTGAACACAGAAGGCGTTATAAGTGATCTGGGAACACAGGTTGACAGCAACCTCTCTTTTGACCACCACACTGCCACTGTGGTCAGAAAGTCCTTCTATGTGGCACATCTCATTACTAAGGGTTTTGCATCCAGGAAGAAAGAGGTCATTGTCTCCCTCTACTCTTCCCTCATTAGGGCAATCATCGAGTACAATGCCCCATTTAGCATGCACCTCACTAGACACCTGCAACAACTGGAGAGGCTGCAAAAGTACCTCACAAAGAGGATCCTAGGCCTTAAACACTTGTCCTATATGGACAGACTCAAAAAAACTCCAACTATTCTCATATCACCTACTCAGAGGCGATCTCTGCTTGACTTATAAAGCCGTGTCTGACCCAGCTCTGTTAGAAATGCTACATCTATGGAAATCCCAATCCCGCCACATCACAAGCTCCAGAGACCTCAACCTCATTACCACAATCAACAGAACATGCTAGAGGGACAGGTTACTTCCCATACATGTCAAATAGAGCACCTCACCGGCCCTCTTTCAAGAGGGATCTTGATGAGTGGATGGGAAATAGAAAATTCACCCAGGGATCACTCCAGTGACTCTACTAGACAGTGGCACTTTAAATTAAGGTCAGGTGGCACAATGCCAGGGTGATCCTATCGGCTAGGCTTGTAAAGATTCCAGGGCCATTAGCCTAGTATACACCTATGAACCTATAAGAAAAACATGAATTATAGGAGGTACTACTGCCTAAACTTGGCTGAGGTTCACTTGCAGTTTGCTTTATCTAAGAAAAGCCTGGTACCGCATACCTTAACCTTCAAGCTTTTATAAAAAAGTACAGTTTTGTACCTACCATAAATGTAGATGTTCGAGGATCCACATTGCTGCAGTCCTAACCATTGGGTAGTCCGCTGTCCAGTCGGCCCGAATACCAAAGTATATGGCTGACGTCGGTCAAGGCGCATTAGACTGATGTCAGGACGTCAGGGTACTAATGCGCATGACCGACGTCATATCCTCAGTCTTTTCTTGCCCCAGATGTCAGAAGACCCTAAAAAGACAAGGCCCAAACCAAAACACCAAAAAGCCCTGCATCAAACATATATACAATATATACAAATGTACAAGAATATATATATATATATTAGCCCACACCACCACCCCTAAACACAGGGGCGAAGGAGGGAGGGTAAATTGGACTGCAGCAATGTGGATCCTCGAACATCTACATTTATGGTAGGTACAAAACTGTACTATGTTCTTCATTCCACATTGCTGCAGTCCTAACCATTGGGTAGAATCCCAAAGCAGAGGTAAGGGAGGCTGGCAAATCATAAGGAAGCAGGAGCTGTCAACATGCCTTGCAAAATAGCTGTGGCAAAACCAGCCCTAGATTTAGAGTAGAGAGGAAGGTGGTAATGCTTAGAGAAAGTATGCACTGAACTCCAAGTAGCTGCCTCCAAAATATCCTTAGTTGCCACCCCCTTAGAAATGCTGTTGAAGTGGCAGTAGCCCTAGTGGAATGAGGCCTAATCCCAGCTGGAATCTCCTTGCCATGATGGGAGTAACAAAATGAAATGCAAAACCCAATCCACTTAGAAATAGTTTGCTTAGACACAGGCTTGCCCTGAGAACTCAAAGCAAAAGAAACAAACAATTGCTGAGACTGCCTGAAATCCTTAGTCCTGCTTAAATAATAACGCAACTGCCTATGTACATCTAAAGTGTGCAAAATCTTTCCCCCTTATTTTGGGGATCTGCATAGAAAGTAGGCAAATGAATAGTTTGGTTTAAAGCAACACTAGAAACCACCTTAGGCATAAAGGAAGGATTAGTACGTAATGATACCTTATCCTTATGGAAAATCAAAAAGGGCTCTACTGCCATAAGGGCCTGCAACTCAGAAACCCTTCTTGCAGAAGTAATAGCCAACAAAAAAGCAGTCTTCCATGACAAGTATTTCAAGTCAGCAGTAGCCGCAGGCTCAAAAGGTTGTAGAGTAAGTTTTTCCAACACAAAATTGAGATCCCAAGCAGGAGTAGGAGCTCTCGTGGGGTCTTATATTCTTTGCCCCTCTAAGAAACTGCTTGAACAAAGGATGCGAAAACAATGGTGGTTCACAATCATAGTGAGCTGAAATTGCTGCAGCATGAATCTTAATGGAAGAGAAAGACAAACCTTTGTCCAGTAACTCAGTAAGATATTGAAGAGCCACACTCAAATTAGGCTCAGAAATCTCCAAATTCTTTGCTGCACTCCAAAATAAAAATCTCTTCCATTTTTCTGCGTACACTTTTCTTGTACTAGGTCTTCTAGCTTCCATAATCACATTTAAAACTTGTTGAGGAAGTTGAGACCTGCTGTGTTTCAACACAGAATATGCCAGGCTGTTAGATGAAGAGAGTGAAGCTTGACATTGAGCAGGTGACCGTCCCTCTGAGATAACAGATGTGGAATCAAAGGTAAAGGCCATGGGGGCTGCCTTACCAGACTCCTTAGTAGTGGGTACCAGTGTTGCCGAGGCCAATCTGGAGCTATTAAAATCATCCTTGGCTTGTCTTGTCTGACCTTTAGGAGCACCTTTGGAAGAAGAGGCAGAGGTGGAAAGGCATACACATGAAGATTTTTCCAACTGAAAGAAAGAGCATCCACTTTCCAAGGTGTATGATGAAACCCCTTTGTGCAAAACTTTGGCAGCTGGTGGTTTAGTGGAGAAGCGAACAGATCTATGTCTGGAGTTCCCCATGACACTGTCAATTTCTGAAATACATGAAGATCCAGTTTCCACTCGTGGGGATCCATGATTTGCCTGCTTAACACATCTGCTAAGGAGTTCTGTGCTCCCGGCAGAAACCTTGCCTGAAGAGTTAGTTGCAAGCTGAGCGCAGTCTCCCATAAAATCATTGCTTGCCTGCATAGAGGATAAGAATGTGTTCCGCCTTGTTTGTTGATGTACCACATGACAGTTGTGTTGTCTGTTAGAATCAACACCTGCCCAGGAAGAAGTAACTCCTTGAAAGCCATTAATGCAAACTGGACTGCTAACATCTCCTTCATGTTGATATGTAGATGCTGTAGTCTGGCAGGCCACTTGTCTTGTATCCACTTTCCATTTAGATGAGCTCCCAAGCAATGTCCGAGGCATCTGTCGTTAAAATCTGACTCGCCTCTGGCCGGGTCACAGAGAGTCCCTTGTTTAGGTGACATTCCTGAGCCCACCACAAAAATTCTTTTTGAATGCAAGGTATTATTTGAATGACAGTGTCCAAATCCTGGCAGTGCTGTGTCCACACATTTTGAGATACCATTGCAGCTTCCTCATATGCAGTTTGGCATTGGGAAGCACCAGAATACAAGATGCCATGAACCCTAAGGCTTGAAGGACTGTCCTTGCAGTCAGCCCGGACTGAAGAGATAGTTGATGGAAGTAACTGGAAAGATTCTTTTGTTTGTCCGGGGTTAAAAAGGCCATCTGGGCTGCTGTATTCAGTCTCACACCCAGAAAGCACATGTCTTGAGAGGGTACTAGACTGGACTTTATTTCGTTCACAGAATACCCTAGGCATCTTAGCACTGCTATGACATATTCCAGATGCTGTAGAAGGTCTTCCTTTTCTTGAGCCAGAATCAGGCAGTCGTCCAAGTAAGGATAGATTTGAATTCCTTTTAGCCTGAAGTAAGCTATCACTGGAGCCAGAACCTTTGTGAATACTCTGGGCGCAGTAGATAAGCCAAAGGGCAATGCAGAGAACTGATAATGAGAATTTCCAGCTCGAAAACGCAGATACTTCCTGCAACTTAGTCTTATAGGCACATGAAGGTAAGCTTCCCTGAGATCTAAAGTTACCATCCAATGATCTTTGCCCAGCAGAGGTAAAAGCTGTTGTAACGTCAACATCTTGAACTTGGGAATGTCCAGATAAGTGTTGAGGATAGATAAATCCAAAATTGGTCTCCACGTGTTCCCCTTCTTTGGTACTAGGAACAGGCGAGAATAAAATCCTAGGCCCCTTTCTGGTACAGGGACTGGCTGAATGGCCCCTATTTGGAGTAACAGAGAAATTTGCTTGTGAGCCTCTTTCCTTTGTGGAGGGGGAACGTCTGGCATGCCTTTGAAAGGGGGCAATGTATGGAAATAAAACCTGTAACCGTGGTGAATGATATCCAACACCCATCTGTCTTGAGTGATTAAATCCCAATTTTCTTTGAAAAGAGACAGTCTTCCTCCCAAAGGAGCTGCCAGCCGAGAATCTACTGGCAGCTGAAAAGGCAGGTCATTGGGTCTGTTTACGAAAGGACTGACCCCTGCCCTCACCAGAAGTCTGAGCAGGTGAACCCCTGTTCTAGGCCTAAAGAACCTTGAGCTCTGCCCCTACCATGTCTAGACCTACCCCTAGACTGGGAATCATAAGCAGGATATGTCCATCCCTTAGTAGGCCAATTTCTACTAAACTTGGTGGCTGCACCTGCAAAAATCTTTAACAGTTTGCATAGACTTAGCTTTGTCCTCCATTTTCTTTAAAACTGCTTCCACAGGCGAACCAAATAACACATCAGACTGTAAAGGAGCATCCAAAATCCTAGTCTTAACATGCTCTGCTAAATTCTGATCCCTCAACCAGGCATGCCTGCGAAGAACAGAACTAGTGGCAGCCACCCTCGAGGAGGCCTGCACAGCATCAAAACCACATTGCAAAGAATGCTTACCCACTTGTTCAGACACATGAACTAAATCCAGCAACTCTTTACACTCTATACCTTCCGCCAAAGCATCCACCTTAGATTTCAATTGTGAAAGGAGATAATTTTGATATTTTAGCATGTGAAACTGACAATTCAACGCTCTCATGGCTAAAGTGGAAGAAGTATACACTTTCTTTCCCCACCTATCCAAAGCCCTTGCCTCTTTATCAGTGGGAACAGGATTTTTAACAACAGAGGCCTTAACACCTTTAGGCCCCTGAGAAACAGTTTCCGGGTCTGCCCTAGGACTCTTAAACAGATACTTATGAGCTTCAGGCACCCTATAGTACCTATCAGGTTTAACAGGGGCAGGAGGCAAAGAATCAGGGTTCAGGAAGCCTCTGCAAAACATCTTCCACCACATTCAACACAGGAGGTATAGCTAAGGGCCTATGCTGGGGTAAAAATAAGAATTCCCTAAGCCTTTTCCTGGAATCAGAGTAATCTTGGCCTTCCCATTTAAAGTGCTCCCTCATGGAATGCAGAGTCTCTGAAAATGAGAAATCCTCAGGAGGAGAAGCTGTAGGAGTGGAATCCTCCACATCAGAATCAGAATAAGGAGGATACTCCTGCAAGTCTTCCGCAGAAGACTCAGAAGCCTCTGAACACTGTTCAAAACTCTCAAACTCAGGTTCCACCCTAGGCCTCTTATCAGGAGGGGGCATAGAGCCTCTAATCATAGTAATTAAATCTTCTGCCATTTTAAGCATATGTTTCTTAGGCACAGAACCTGAAGTGCTAGGAGAAGCCCCCCCTGAAGCTAAACTTGGCCTACCTCTCAAAGAAGTTTTGGAAACAGAAGGAGAGGCTCTAACTACCTTGGGAAGAGAGGGAAGAACAGTTACCTGAGAAGCCCCCTCAGCCTGGCCTACCTCCTGAGAGGGCACATCCTGTAACAGTAAAGTCTCTGCCTGAGACTCCAAAGAAACTCCTGGCAAAACCTCTGGCTCCACTGAGCCTTCTAAAGAACCGGCGTCCGGGACTGCGGTTCATCAACCCTAGGCTTTGCTGTTTTGTCCTTGCGCTTTTGGGCGGCGCGTCGGAGCATCCGGCGGCATTTTATAATTACAACGCTTCCCAAACACTAACCTGGCACAGTCTAACCTTCTCTTAATAGTGCGTTTGTTAAATCTAGCACAAGAGCGGCAACCAACAACGTCGTGCTCAGGCCCTAAACAAGGTATACACAAAGTATGGTAATCCCTATGAGGTATCTGCTTCCCACAAGAAATACAGTTATTCACTTTTTCTGACATCCGGTTAAATACTGAGGCAAGAAAAACCAAAATGTTCCCAACGGGTACTTAGCCAACTTTGATTCGGTCTGAAACTCCGACTTCGGAAATTTTTCAGAACGCCAACCTGCACTCGCAAAACTGCTTCTGCATCGGACCATGCGGCAAAAAAGACTGAGGATATGACGTCAGTCATGCGCATTAGTACCCTGACGTCCTGACATCAGTCTAATGCGCCTTGACCGACGTCAGCCATATACTTTGGTATTCGGGCCGACTGGACAGCGGACTACCCAATGGTTAGGACTGCAGCAATGTGGAATGAAGAACATCTGCTCACTACTGACAGTTCTGTTGTCAATGAGAAGCACATTATATGCACTAAATCTCCTTCTAAATCCACCTTTTTAACAAATTAAGTGAAACAGAATTTGCTAAAATTGCCCTGACATCTTGAAATATGCATCTACCTTATATTAAAAATAGTTAAGAACAACCTGTCTTCTGAAAAAGAAATACTCAGCAAGTGTACACTCTGCTTCCTCAATATTAAAGCATTCCAAGTAAACTACTAAACAGTTTCAGAAAATGCTTCCAGTTCATTTCTCTCTCTTGCAAAGGTGTGTAAAAAGAACAGCTGTCCAATGTACAACATCCATTTCCTCTCTGTGAACATAAAGCAGATACAAAATAGTCCAAAACAAGGAATGGGTTCAGGCTTTTAAGATGCAAGAACAACATGTAGAAGTGTGCTACAGTATGGAGAAAATCCTGCATCCTGCATGCTGCTGTACTCACATTTCACATGCTCAAGCTTGTTAATTAACTTTGAAAGGGTCACTGAAGCTCTCAGTGACAGTCTGTACATACTACTTACCTAGACCTGCCAAACTCACATAACATAAACCCAAATATAGTCTGTTGGATTATTAAACTGGCTCAAGGATAAAAGTCACACAATTAGGGTTGGTGAGATACTTCTTTAAACGAGAAGAAAGTCACAAGTGAAGATCCCCCAGAGTTCAGAGTTGGGCCTCCTCTTCTTTGGCATATACTTCTCAGGTGCAAACACTTAAGTCAAAGGGGATATGGTTAACAAAATTTGCCAATGACTGCAAACTGGGTCACTATGAATGACAATTTCCATTCCAAAAGATCCACTGACAAGGGCTATATCAAACCAAATCATGCAGCATTAATCATGGACTCACCATTAATGTAAAAAAAATGCTACATAGCTTTTTGGAAAAACACAGCACACTTGCCATAAAAATGACCCCCCCCCCCCAAGAAACAGATGCAGATATCAGATAAACAAGTGTGTATGCTGATAGCAAGCCTTCCTGTGACGATCATGCTTCAGGAATAGTTAGAAAATTGTTCTACCTTGCACAACTCATTTTGTGGGTATCTCCGCTAGGTTTAAAGAGATTTAGTCCCACTTTACACATCCCTTATTAAACTTATCATAGAATAAAATACTCAGTTCGGTATGTACCTCTCCAAGTATCTTGATTAACTTGAAAAACCTCCACAATTCCTCACAAAAACATTATGGGTTTAGATAAATTAGCCAGAAAGACTAGAATCCATCTTTCTGTACTCCATTTCACATAAACTCTTGTGTGGAGAGCTCTGCTTAACATTTTTCTCTATGGTAGACACTGCTCTTTTTGACCTCCTCTGTCTTCATAAAACTATACATGCATCAAATACACAAGCTACAGACTTAAATCTTCACAGTCAGTAACACCAGTGAGCATAATACCTAACTCAGCTCATCCCTGGTTTCTAGGGCAGACTCCCTCTATACCTCAAGCAAAGCAATCCCACAGCAACTTTTAAAATCAGCTTTGATGAACTGATGGGTAACAATAAACTCATACCTGGGGTTATGTAGAAAATGCCTACGGACTAGGGGAAAATAAACAGTCACTTACTACTAGTGAGTGTCAACTAAGTTTCTCAATGGGCCATGAGGTTAATACCTCTGAATCTATATTAATTGCTACACAATTCTTCTATGTACGCATGTTGTATTTTCCTACCATCATTTTCTACTAATTCTGCTGGTGACATATGCCACCCTCTGTTATTAGTGTGCTATAAATGTAGGATTTGTGATTTATCTTACTGTATGCTTGCAGGACATATACCCTGAATTGGTTAAAATCTTGTCTTTGGCTTAGATTGTGGTTAAAAATGGTCAGTTAACAAGCCACGCAGGCTAAAAAGAATGCATGCATGAATGAAATAAATAAGGATATGGTTAGAATACTTTTAAGACATAAACAGTCATTTGTGAAAGTAGGTTTATTCATACAGAGAAGAAATGACAAAGCTCGTGGGCAAGGAAAGGACTGGAGAGATGGCCTTAAGGTACATCAGCACTGATTGTACTGGATTAACAGCATGTTCCCACACACACAGCCTAAAAACTTCAAAAATGCATACCCAAAGTACGGACTTCAGCTGAGACAGTTTCCGTGGTGATGAGCAGCAGTGAATGCTCCACAGAATTGAAAGCTTTCTTGAATCCCACAACAAATGGACCATGTAAACAGACTCCTTGCTCATATTCATGAATATTGTGTCACATAGCTCTCGCTCTGTTAATCCTCAAAAAAGTTCACACTAAGCTATATTTTTCCATATGTCTTGATACATTCAGATAGCAGCTTGTGTACATTTAAATAATTTCTAAGCATTTTGTGTTGATAATACCAACTTGATGCCTTGCTTACCCTCAACATAATTTCATTTTGAAGATTTTACAAACAAGAAGCCTGTCTAATTTCTGTTTCTTTTATATGAGAACCTTCTGTATTGTGCTGCTGACAATTTCCCCATCATGGTCCCCATCTTATTTTTTGTTAAGTAAGAAGCAGGCCTTTCCATCAAGCTTTACCTTTATATGTTTTCTTCATTTGCAAGCTCAATCAAGGCAACTCTGTACTAACATACATTAACACCCATTAACATGGGTTAACACTGTTAATCATTCATTCTTTTGTACCACTTTGCCAGAAAAGATCTAGCGGAAACATCTCTTCAGAGATGTGCTAGTTACCAGACTGAATTCAACTTCTACTTTATTAAGGCAGTTTTCAGCATAGCACGAAGTATAGAGTTAAAGTAACTCAATACAACACATAAAATAAACAGAAATAATAATACAAAGTTTTATAAAGAGATTAAAGTATATTAACTAAGCAAATAAAAGTAACACACAAAAGTAAATAATTGAACAATTCATGGTCAGAGGTCAGCAAAACCAGTAACTTACAGTGGGTTCCTATTACGTGATCGAAGTTTTGAAACTTTGAACATGGCAATATCGAACTTTGTCTGTTCAAAGTTTCAAAACTTCGAGCATGGCAAAAAAATACATAAAAGATGCAACAGTAAACTAACTGTTGCAAGTAGGGGGGCAAGCAATATTCCCTTTCCGCACTATAATGCAATCTCGGAGTTGGTATATTTAAAGAGTGGGGAGGGGGTGGGGGGTGCAGGGGGGATTTCCCTCCTGCTTGCAACAGTTAGTTTGCTGTTGCATCTTTTATTTATTTATTTTTGTATTCGAACTTCAGCAAGTTTGACTATATGGTTTCGAACATATAGGGTTCGAACTTGTTGAAGTTCGATAACGTAATAGGAACCCACTTACAGCTTGGAATCAACAATGCCAGGGCAGTAAGAACTATTCATACGGGTCCCTGGTCTGTAACAATGGTTGAGGCAGGTTCACCTCTCTAGAAGGCCATTTGAAAGAGTTATGTTTTTAATGACTATGGAATCAAGCCACTGGGGAACAATCCCTAAACCATCCTGAAATTAAGTTATGCAGGTATGGGGCTTGATAAGGAAAGGAGTGAAAGACTGCATACCTCTCAACTTCTTAATGCTATAAATCTGGACACAAAAATAATTGGAGTTACAAAGGACCAAAAATAGGGAAAAAATTTAAATATTGCTCTCATAAACTCAGAAAGTTGCAAGAATAATGCCTTTTCTATTAGTATGCATTTTCTGAAGGCTATGAAGTCTAAAGCTTAGAAGTTTCCCATTACTTGCTGACTTCAATTCTTGATAATTTGCCAGAAAATCACAAATTCTTTGAGGAACAAACCAAAGATAGGAGACTAAAGTCTGGATGTTCTGCAAAAATCTGCCAGTTGAGAGATATGAAGGCCTTTTGTTTCCAAATGCATATGCATATGTAGAATTCAGACAGAGAAATGAAGCAACAATTTTTCTGACTACATCTCTCTCTAAAGGTATATACCAAGAATTAGTCCATGGCCTTGTTTGTTTCAGTCTTTGTCAAGGACATATTGTTGCACTGCAGAAGACCCAAGCTGATCAAATATGAAGACAACTCAATCCTCTGTCTTCTACATATATGAAACTTTGGCTACTTTTACTTAATTGTGTAACTGACTCGGATACCCTGGCCTCAAATTAATGCACTGAAAACAAAACTACTGCTATTTACTGCCAAGTCCTTGAGTACGTCTACACAATCTCTCCAACAAATCCATTCAAGGGGTAAGTCTTTGAATGAAGTAATCTTACCCATCAAACTTTTGGGTGGTCTAATCATTCAGTACTTAAAATTTGATTTAAGTATAAAAACTGCCATTGTAAAAGCAGGAAACATGGACTTCCTTACTGGTCAAAGCATTTCCTGAACGATTTTACCAGCTTTCTCACAGACCTTGCCATTTTGCTTCCTACAGTCTTGTAGGCTTCCTTGCATCTTAACAATTTTTTCACAGCTCCCATCCCCAGTGTAAAGATAGAATAACAAAGGTTGTTGCTAGAGTACCTCAATATAGCAATAATACAATTTTATTTTGAGAATTGCTGACATACCCATAACATGTTCATATGTTCAGCAGCAGTCTAGAGCTGCTCTGATTTCCCCTTCCTTCAAGAAAAAAAAAAAAAGATTTATCTGCTTAACAATGAGAACTCCTGGTCAGTAATGGTTTGTCACCTAGCAACCAATGAAAAATATAGAGTTCTTTCCTGCTGGAGGAAAAGGTTGGCAGAAAAAGTTGCATTTAAAGTGAAACTTTGCACAAAAACACAGAGCAATGGTAAATATTACAGTCAGTTGGACAGTGTTTACAGGCAGTCCCTGGGTTACTGATATCCAATATGCAGACAACCCATAGATACGAACAGGCTGCTGCAATGTCGGAAATAACATGGGAAAAAAATAAAAATCTTTAAAGTTGCCCAAATATTACCATAAAATGAAGAATTCTGTTGTAGTTTCCTTTTCCCCTGTTTTCCCAGTTCGTGAAGCTCCTCCCAAATCTTGTTAGAGCAGTTACTTCCGCGTTCATGGAGAACAAGTGATCCGATTGGTTAAGAGATCATTGTGTTGGTGATCTGATTGGTCATGAATGTTGGCTTGTACAGTACACAGTACTGAAGCAGTTACTGTACTGTACAGTAGAATGGGCAAATGATATTGAGGCTCACTAGGGACTAGATGATAGCAGGAGGTCTGGCAGAGGTCTGAAAGTTCAAGAAAGAGTGGAAAACATTTGTGAGTGATGCCTGTAGTACAGAAATTTGAAGTGAATCTTAAAAAGAGGCAAATTTAACATTATTTTTTTATGGAACATTCTATTGTACTGTACTGTCTTGCAGCAGAGTACAGTAGAATGTGCCATGTATGTGTTTTGACTTGCATACAAATTTTACTTAAGGACAGGCTAAAAACGGATCTCGTCCTTAACCCGGGGACTGCCTGTACTTAACAATGGATCAACAGTACCTGAGGTAGCTATGAAAAGAAAAACTAATAACTGTCAGGTACAATGCTTATTCCATCATTATTACTTCCTGCAGGCTGCATATAAAACCAAAGGGCAGTTATACAATCGCTATTCAATGATCACCCTTACAGCTCATTGTATGTGTGTGGGGTGTGGGGGGTAGTGTACATGTCTGAGAGCAAAAACATGAAGTGTATTACTGTGGCCTTTATATTTAGGTGACTTATCCACACACAAAAGTTGTGTATTCTTTAAGAAAAGTACAGTCTTTTCGCTCATTAAGTCTATCAAACGAGCTCAAGATACCAGTGTTTGTTGCATTGTATTTTAGAAACATAATAAAGATACAACCATGTTTTGTTTTTTCAAGTTATTACTTTAATTATTAGTATAACTGCATAGCCTTCTTAATGCAAATATTTTTATATTCAGGTCTAATCAAGCAGGCACATTTTGGGCCGGATTTTTTTTTTTTCAGGCAGACCATTCTAGAACAAAGAAAGGTATGTAGTAAATACAATAGCATATCTCCAAATTAATTATAGCTCCTGGAAGTATTAAGATTGTAAATAGCTGAAGATCTAGATTCCTATATGGTTCTTAACATTTATCACAGAGTGAAAGAGACAGACACATAATCAGACAGACTGCATGGAAAATGGACATGTAGCAGCACAAGTGTGAAGTAAAATACAGCATTTTTTTCTTTTGTCAGTTTAGACACAAGTATTCCTCAGATATAAATATTAGTGTTCTTTGCAAGCAGTCTGTTTGTTTGCGTCTTTCGGCTTTTCCCGGTTAGGGGTCGCCACAGCGGAACTCCCGTCCGCTAATGATTGGCAGTAGATTTTTACGTACTGGCTTGCCGGGCCTAACGCACAACCTTCAACGAAGGAACACCCATTCACACATGTCGCCACACAGAAGACGCTCTAACTGAGAATCGAACGGGCAACGTCTAACTGTGAGGCGACAACGTTACCGCAGCACCACCACCGCAGTATTTGTAATAAATCAGAGTGCCTTGTTAAGTAACCTCTATTTTTAAAAACAGGTTTGTTTTTAAATATGTGTATAATTCCAAATAACACAAAGATCAACAACACCTAGACAAACTGCTGGGGTGTTGGGCAGGCTACAGAAACCATACTTCTACACCCAAAAAAAAAAGTCAAGTAGTTAAAGCAGAGAATTAAGGTTATATATAGACCGTAAATAAGATGCTTGTTGTAGTCTAGGGTTTGATTCCCTCAGCCCCCATTTGTCTAATGGGAGTAAGTTACTTGACATGAGAGTGTTCCTAGGCTGACTTTGAAAAAGATCAACATGGATCAGTGCTGTAACTCACTTAACTAAAAGGGAAAGAAAAGCACACTCTGGGTATTAAGGCACTGAAAATCAGTTAGTATTTACTGCCAACTAACAGGCTAAAGACCACTTGGTCAGTGCTAAACAATCAAACACAACTGTACAAAAAATGAGGGGGGTTATATTTTTCTCTAAGGTCTAGTGACTTTATACTGCCTTTTTTAAGTCATGAAGATAGTATGCTGTTACAATCCTAACCCACTGTCACCAAGAAACATCAAAACATTTAGCTGCTGAGACCATATCAATTGATGATGACACTATTTAGAGATATGGAAAGTTTTAAATCACTCTCAGATTTTTTTCACACTTGCCTCTACTGTACTGTACTCCTGCAGTTCAGCTAACTATTACAAACTACTGCAGCTTTCAATAACCGTACCTGACAAACATTCTGAGTCTTGTCCTGCAGTTTAATTTGCCTGTACTTTATCCTACTGCACCAGCAATCAGCTGAGTGATTAGCTACAATGGCTTTCTGTGTTCATTCTCTTAAAAGTACAGTTTTGTACCTACCATAAATGTAGATGTTTGAGTGCTAATACAGCTGCAGTAATCACAGATGGGTTCTCTGCCGGCAGGCGGGTCCTCGGTCGGCCGAATTCCAAAGTCTAGGTCCAGCGTTGGTTGTTGTCTCTTTCTTTCCTGACGTCAGAGAGGCAGGGGTATACAAGACACAGCCAACGCCATTTTCTTCAGTCTTTCTTGCCCCAGATGTCAGGTGCCCCCAGAAGGAAGGCAATACATAAATTATATTTATATACATGCAATGCAATATAATCAAAAATCAGTAGTTGCAAGCAAATATACCATAGAAGGATAACCCAATCAGGTTGTATGAAGAGGGGTTAGGCCCTAGGTCTTTACCAAGAGGGGAAGGAGGGAGGGAAAACTGTACTGCAGCTGTATTAGCACTCGAACATCTACATTTATGGTAGGTACAAAACTGTACTATGTTCATCGTGCATACAGCTGCAGTAATCACAGATGGGTAGAATCCCAAAGCTACGCACAGGGTGGTAGGCACTAGGTGGAACTGGGATGAGCTAGAATGCCCTGCAACACAGCAGTGGCAAAGCCTGCTCTAGTTTTGGAATATAAAGGCAGGTGGTAGTGTTTTGTGAAGGTATGCACAGAACTCCAAGTGGCTGCCTTCAAAATATCTTTGGTAGGAACTCCTCTGAGGAAGGCTGTAGAGGTAGCTGTGGTCCTGGTGGAGTGGGATCTGATGCCTGTAGGGACAGATTTTCCATGATAGGAGTAACAAAACCGTATGCAGTGGCCTATCCATTTTGAAATTGTCTGTTTGGTAACTGGCTTCCCTTGAGCTCCTATAGCATAGGACACAAAAAGTTGTTCTGATTTCCTGAAAGGCTTTGTTCTGTCCAAATAATAACGTAGCTGTCTATGGATGTCTAAGGAGTGTAGCAGCCTTTCCCCTTTGTTTTGAGGATTGGGGTAAAAGGTAGGTTAAGTGTTTGGCTTGATTTAAAGCTACCCTGGATACCACTTTAGGCATAAATGACGGGTTGGTTCGAAGGGAAACCCTGTCCTGATGGAAGATGAGAAAGGGCTGCACAGCCTTGAGGGCTTGTAGTTCCGAAACCCTACGAGCTGAGGTAATGGCCAGAAGGAAGGCTGTTTTCCAGGACAAATATTGCAAATCTGTTGAGGCAGCTGGTTCAAAGGGAGGCGATGTTAATTTTTCTAGAATGTAATTAAGATCCCAGGCTGGCATTGGTTGTTTCCTTGGTGGTCTTATATTCTTAGCCCCTCTGAGGAACTGTCTTAAGAGTGGGTGAGAGAATAAGGGTGGATCAGTGTTGAATTCTGCAGAAATGGCTGAGGCATGGATTTTTATGGAGGAAAATGAAAGTCCACTGTTCAGCAGCTCAGCTAGATACTGTAATACCTGAGGCAAATTCAGTTTTCTAGGGTCCTGGCCTTTTTTCTCATTCCAAGAGCAAAACCGTTTCCATTTTGCGGAGTAAGCCTTTCTAGTAGATGGCCTTCTGGCCTCCAAAATGACATCCTGCACCTCTTTGGGGAGTAGGGTCTGTTGTGGTGTTAAGGAATTTTCCATGCAGTGAAGTTGAGTGTTTTCAGCTGATTGTGAAGAGTTTTGTAGCTGTGCTGAGTCAGCAGAAGAGGCATTAGAGGTAGGGACCAGGGAGGAGTATGTGTTAGGCTCCTCAGGAGTGGGTACCAGTGTTGTCTTGGCCAGTCTGGAGCAATCAGCATCATCTTCGGTCTGTCTGCTCTTGCTTTCAAGAGTACCTTGGGCAGAAGAGGCAGAGGTGGGAAAGCGTAAACTGTCCATGCTGTCCAACTGAATGAAAGGGCGTCCACTCTCCAGGCCTTTGGATGAAAGGTCCTTGAACAGAACTTTTCCAATTGATGATTCCTGTGGGAGGCGAAGAGATCTATGTCTGGCCTCCCCCACGCTTGGATTATCTTTGTAAACACTTGAGGATGCAACTTCCATTCGTGTGGATCTGTCAAATTTCTGCTTAGATTGTCTGCCAGCGTGTTTTCCAAACCTGGCAAGTACTGTGCCTGAAGTTCGATTTGCCATTCCAGAGCCAAGTTCCAAAGTGTCATGACTAGTCTGCACAGGGGGTATGAATGAGTTCCTCCTTGTTTGTTTATGTACCACATTACTGTGGTGTTGTCTGTTCTTACCAATAATTGTCCTGGATGCAGGAGGTCCTTGAAAGCTGTAATTGCATTTATCACTGCTAGCATTTCTTTCTGATTGATGTGAAGGTGCTTTTCCTTTTGGGACCATTTGCCCTGAATGCACCTGTCTGTCATGTGCGCCCCCCAGGTGTAATCTGAGGCGTCTGTTGTGATGACTTGATTTGCTTGAGGCTTGCAGAATGGGAGACCTGTGTTTGTTTGACATGCTTGGGCCCACCACAGAAATTCCTTTTGCAAACATGGAATTATTGGTCTTATTGTTTCTACACTGTGGCTGTGTTGAGACCATAGGTTTTTTAGGTACCATTGAAGTTTCCTCATATGCAACTTTGCACATGGGATTAAAAGAATGCAAGATGCCATGAAGCCCAGAGCCTGCAGGATTTTCCTTGCAGTAAGCCTGGTACAATTTGCTAGTATTTTGAAGTACTGAGTTAGTTGCCCCTGTTTTTCTGGCGTAAGATAGGCCATCTGGGTGTTTGTGTCCAAGTTGGCACCCAGGAAAGTTATTTTCTGAGATGGTGTTAGCCTGGATTTCTCTTTGTTGACTGTGTATCCCAGGGAATTCAGTAACCGTGTTACATAAGCCAGATGTTCCAGAAGTATGTGCTTGCTGTCCGCTTGGATCAGGCAGTCGTCCAAATAAGGGTAAATTTGTATCCTTTGAAGTCTGCAGTAGGCAATTACTGATGCCAGGCATTTCATGAATACTCTGGGCGCAGTAGATAAGCCAAAGGGCAATGCAGAGAATTTATAGTGAATTGAACCTGCAAGAAATCTGAGGTATCTTCTGCAGCTTTGTCTGATTGGGACATGCAGGTATGCCTCCTTGAGGTCCAATGTTACCAGCCAAAACTCCTTGCCCAGCATGGGAAGAAGCTGCTGTAATGTGAGCATCTTGAATTTTGGTACGAGTAAGAATGTGTTTAGGATGGATAAGTCCAAAATGGGTTTCCAGTCGGTTCCTTTCCTTGGTACCAGAAATAGCCTGGAATAAAAACCTTGACCTTGTTCGTGAGTAGGTACCTCTTGAATAGCTTTCATGTCTATGAGCTTTGAAATTTGTAGTTGTGGCTCTGCCCTTTGATTGTGTGGCAGGTTTGGCATGCCTCTCATTTTTGGAAGAGTGTGAAAATGAAATCTGTAGCCTCTGTTTATAACGTCCAGGATCCATTTGTCTGTTGTGACAATATGCCAATTTCTTGTAAATAATGCCAGCTTTCCTCCCAAGGGTGCTGCCAGCTGAGACTTGCTTGGCATGGAAAGGAGGAAGTCATTGGGTTTGTCTCCTGTATTGTTGTGCACTATCTTCGCCACCTCTTGGTGCTGGAGTTTGCCATTGCCTGCCTCTATATGATCCTTGTGATTGTCCTCTGCCCCTTGTGCGCCTGTATCTACCTCTTTGGGGCTTGTCCGTTGCTGGAAAGGACCAGTTTTTAGAAGGCCAATTTCTGCTAAAACGTGGTGGTTGAACCTGTAGAAAAGCTTTGACAGTTTGCATAGATTTGGCTTTTTCTTCCATTTTCCATAGTATCTCCTCAGCATTAGTACCAAATAGCACATCCTTTTGTAAAGGAGCATCTAGTAGTTTAGCTTTCACATGATCAGGCAAGATTTGTTCCCTAAGCCAGGCATGTCTACGAATGACTGATCCTGTAACAGCAGCTCTACTTGAGGCCTCTAGGGCATCATAGCCACATTGTAAGGTGTGTTTACCCACTTGTTCTGCACTATGCATCATATCCTGCCACTCCTTCAAATCTGGTTGTTCAGGTTGAGACATTTTATTTCTTAATTGTGATAACAGAAACTGCTGATATTTAAGCATATGAAACTGACAATTTAAGGCCCTCATGGCTAGGGTGGCGAGGTATATACCTTTTTTCCCCACCTTTCTAAGGATCTTGACTCTCTTTTGGAAGGTAGTGGATTCTTAGCAGTAGAGGCCTTCATTCCCTTGGGGCCTTGAGAAATGGTTTCAGGGTCAGCATTATGGCTTTTGTAAAGAAATTGGTGGGAGTTAGGAACTCTGTAGTACCTATCAGGCTTGACTGGGGCAGGAGGCAGGGAATCCGGATTAAGGCAAGCCTCCGAATAAACATCATCAAGTATGTCCAAGACAGGAGGTATCGCCAGAGGTCTGTGTTGAGGTAACAAAAGAAATTCCCTAAGTCTTTTCTTGGAATCAGAAAAGTCTTGGCCTTCCCAATGGAAGTGTTCCCTCAAGGTGTGCAAGGTTTCCCCAAAAGAAAAATCATCTGGAGGAGATACAGAAGGAATGGACTGCTCTGCATCAGAATCTTCAAAAGGCGAGTAAGAGTATTCCTCTACATCAGAATGTTCTGAAAAAATGGAGCCCTGATCAGAAGAGGGAGAATCTTCCTCCACTCTGGGTCTCTTGTCTGGAGGGGGTTGGGAACTCCTGATAAGAGTAATTAAATCCTCAGCCATTTTAAGCATCTGCTTTTTAGGCATGGGGCCTGGAGATGAGCCCTGTGCAACAGGCCTCTTGGGATGCCTGGCTGATTTGGACTTAGTAAAGGCCTTAATGGAAAAGGAAGATGAGGGTCTAAAGACACCATGGGTGGAAGTGGACCTGTCCACATTAGGAGGCTCAACGCTCACAGTGGCTTCGGTGGTTGTAGTCTGGGTATGGGCCGAGGTACCTGCGGTCTCGGTTACAGAAGACACCGCCAAAGAAGTGCCGTCGGTAGTCAGGGACTGCATAGGCATCTCGCTGAGAACCAGACCACGTGTAGCTGGTTTTGGCGTGGTGTCGGTGGAGACCGCGGACCTCGCGTGTCGGTCCTTGTCCTTGCGTTTTTTGGACAAAACGGTAGTCGGAGTCTCCGACGACATTTTATAATCAAAGGCTTTACCAAAAAGGTGTTGGGCGAACTCCGCCTGACGCTTAATAGTGCGTTTATTGAAAGTAGCGCAAAAGCGACAGCCCGAGACGTCGTGGTCTGGGCCTAAACAAGGTATGGAGAGGGAATGGAAATCCTTATGCGGTATTTGCTTCCCACAAGAAATACAATTGTTAACTTTTTCTGACATCGGTCTGAGGCAAGAAAAGTTTCCCCAATGGGGTACTTAGCTTTAAAGAAGACTTCGGTTTCCAATTTTTCGTAAATTCAGGAGCTGGCCGACCGGCACTTGCGAACTGCTTCTACTTCGGGCACCGCGCGGCAAAAAAGACTGAAGAAAATGGCGTCGGCTGTGTCTTATATACCCCTGCCTCTCTGACGTCAGGAAAGAAAGCGACAACAGCCGACGCCGGACCTAGACTTTGGAATTCGGCCGACCGAGGACCCGCCTGCCGGCAGAGAACCCATCTGTGATTACTGCAGCTGTATGCATGATGAACATCACCACTGTGGGTTATTTATTTATTTGTATTTGTTTTCAGGGAATGTTCAACTGGGTAGAGCCCCTTTTCAGCAGACGTCCAGGGAGAAAAGCTCCATAGTTAAAGGTTACACAAAAAATAAATATTAAAAAATCATACAGTTTAAAAAATATTTACAGCAGGTAACAAATAAATTGAAGAAACTAAAATGTACACTTCATCTAGTTGTTTAAGACAACTGTAAACAGATATAAGCAGTGAATGGGACAGGCAAGGGGTGTAGTTAAGGTTAGATTAAGGTTGAGTATAACGAACAGAGTTAATGCAAGAACTGGATTTTGGATACAGCAGTATAGGTACAACCATACAAAAATAATATAATATAGGGCAATAAAGATAGTGCAATTAATTATATATATGAAAGCTCTACAGAGTTCTCTCCACTGTTCATCATTTTTGCCATTGGCAGGAAGGATCCCAAAATCCTTCTCTCATTACGTTCCCCAGTCTTAGTGGTAAAGGCAAATCTGCCATATTAAACCTTCAAAACTGCTTCTGCAAGTGTGCAAATGGAAACAAACAGAACCCTGCTACAGGTAAAAATGGTCACAGTATGTAAATGGCATTGTATTGGACTGTGAAGACACATTCTAACCTTGGCCATATATTTGTTTCAATGTGTTCTTTTCAAACGTGTTAAGGCAATGGCATGACTTCACCCCCTTCAAAAAAAAAAAAGACAAAAGTTACTACCAGCACTACATTTTCCTCAACTTCTTAAGCCAGTGCTGTGGCACAGAGGGATAAAGCCCTGACTACTGCCCAGGTAACCTGGGTTCGATTAGCAGTTTTGGCGTCTGTGGCACTGGCAGGGGAGAATGGACATGTACTCTGGACAACACTTCACGGTTTGATTTCCCATGTGAAAACCAGGGGAAACAACAGCAGTATACTGCCTCAGGGTGGGTGGGAATACTGCTGAAATCACCCCCTTGCAGAAGTGAGAGGTGGTCCAGCACTGACGTCCATTGCACATTATGGGGTGTTACTTGGTCCATGAAGAACCAGGCAGAAAGATAAAAATACCCACATGGCAGCAGTGTAATGCTGTCCCAGGATACCTCAATCTCCTCACTGACCCCAACCCTAATTAGATCAAGTATGAGAAAGGTAGGTGGGGTAGGTAGACCCAGAGATCAAGGACAGGTGCTATGGTCAGCTAATAGTCATCTCTGTAGGAGGAAAATAAAAGAGTGCAAAAAATAATTTCTCTTATTTCTTTATGCAGTCTTCCTAGCCATATGTAGTGAAACAGGTGGGACAGTGTCTAAGGTGCACCAGTCACATAACATCTGATGCAGTACGTGTCTTAACAGCAAATGAACTAAAGATCATCAACACTTGGCTAAACTGTTGGGATGATGGACAGCTGTGAACCCCACACTCCCTCACCTAAGAAAATATACTAAGACATTAATGTGTCTCAAAGTAAGTGAAACTGTATTGGTCATAAATGAAATCCAATTCTGATCTAGATCAAAATCACAAATTTGGACTTGGCCAGGTATCAAAATAACTTGAGATATTTGCAAATTTAATATGCCTACACCTAAAATAGCACTCTTCCATCTGTTTTTGCCAGGACTTTTTAAGTGGAATTATGTAATCATCTAAAGCTATCCACCAAAACTACTATATCAATAAATATTTCCCTTTTTAAGCTTCCCTACACATATCAATGAATTACAATATGAGAACAAGATGGACTCCATCTAAGGGACAGTCCGACAATCTTCTACTTCCACATGGGCCCAGAATGCCTATTTATTTAACATATTAAGGCAGATCAACAAATAATTCATCACCCCAAACACTTTTCTCTCTATAATCAATGACAGAACATTGATGATGACAGGACCCCTGAATTGATTTCTACCTGCTTCCTCAAAGGGTAACTCTTAGATATATTTTTCTAGTTTACCTGGTTTACTGCTATGTTTGTATCTAAAAAAAAAAAATAAAACTTTAAATGAAGAAAAAAACTTTTACTGAAAAAAATAGAGTCAAAGTAGGATGAAACAGCAAGGCGATGAGCATAACATTGTGCAAGAAATATGCAACATCTATTTGCAATCTTTGGCAAATTTATCCTTAATATAACTGTTATTTTTCTGTTTTTACTTTTAATAAACCATTCCCATGATATAATCAAGTATAATCAAGGATAAAGCAGAATTTGTTCTGTC
This sequence comes from Protopterus annectens, assembly GCF_019279795.1. Classification (NCBI taxonomy): domain Eukaryota; kingdom Metazoa; phylum Chordata; order Ceratodontiformes; family Protopteridae; genus Protopterus; species Protopterus annectens. The sequence goes on from NC_056738.1 coordinate 66,809,631, forward strand.
CTGTGTCAAAACAGGACTGTTGCACGGGGATGACCTCCATGAAAAAGGAGGAGAGCATGTAATAGTCAACTTTCAGACTCTCCACTGAATGCATTGCGGACCTTTTTGTACTTATGAGTTGAGGCTTGGCTGTACCAGACCTCATTAATTCATGAAATCTGTTGGAATTTACTAACATATCTTACAATATGCGAGATGTACAGTTGTATTCTTGAGAATCTGACTTTTTGGCCAATGTCTTTAAACGAAAATCCTTTCTTCAGATTCAGTCATGTAAGGTGTCGTAAGGCTTTAACTTGATTCAGTACAAAGAACTACATCAAATTATGCAACAGAACTCATAGAAAACCTTAGAAAAACAGGGGCTACTCCATGTGCATGTGGTACACAAAGTCAAAGCTTCTTTGCAGGTGCGGTTTGAGAGGTGTAAAATGCAATAACAGGCTAGGGGGTTCATATTCAGGCTTTAACTACCTGTTCATGAATATGTTTTGCATTAGTCCTAAGGGTGTCTGTACACTGATTAGCAACATGTGAAGAAGGGCAAGTTTCCATTAATTCTCCATATCAGCTGCAGTAGGTTGTTTACCTCAAGCCTAACATTCACATTTCCCTGGCATCCTTGAATCCCTACATTCTAAAATTAAATTTCTCTTTCATCGTGTCTCACAGGTTGTGATAGGGTACACCACCCTTTCACTGTCTTGTCTAAGCAAAATATTCCTCCTCCATTCAAACACCCAAGGTGCTCCTTCAGTCTTTCTTTCTAAACTCAACCCTTACAGTATGGACAGCTACTACACATCCTCTTCTTCATCTCTACAAAATATGCAATGCATGTTAAGAACCCACAATTTTTCTTTGCATTCCAGTATATACACTCAACCTCCTTATCCTTTTTGTAAACTTCCTTTGCACATGCTCCATGACCTTGATACATTTTCCACTGTTAGGCCTTCAGAAACAAGCACATTAATCTGTGGCTAACAGCACATGACAAAGTGAAAACATGACAACCAATCCTCAAAGCCAATTCCTGTCACTGAACAGTCCAGTATCTTACTGGTGTTAGTTACTACTGCCCTCACTTGCTCACATTATACTTTATGGTCTAGTTTAAAATTCATGATTAGTCCTATTTTTTCCAATAACGTTTTCTCTAAACATAAGCTAGGAGAAGCATATCCTATTACTAAATCCCACTCTGCTCCAGGCCCACACATACCTCGAGGGCAGGACTGTACTTTGTATTCAATATTCAGTTATATAATTAACACAGTGGGGGTGCTTTCTGTGCAGAGTCTGTTTGTCCTCCCTGTGTCAGAATAGGTTGCAATAGGTACTCAGACTTCCTCTGATATCCGAAAGACATGCTCCAGGTGAAATGGTGATCCTCAAAACAGCCTGAAGGTACGTAAACTATAAATAAGTGAGGTGTCTGTATGTGCACGTCCTGCAATAAGTGGGATTATTTTCTCTGTTTTGCAAGCTGTGATAGGATCTGTCTCTCCCTTGATCCTGAAATACTCAACTAGATTAAGCAGGCAACTGGAAAATGAATGAATACATTCAGAAAATCAACCCGTAGAAAATATGACATATACTATCCCAAACAGGAAATCCTGAACCAGAAAAAATATACCATATGTTGTTTGTGGGATGCACTCTGCACTAAAAAATGACAATTGTATGACCGCCATACCTCAAAGAATGCTATATCTGGCTTCCTAGCATTGTTATCTCATTCACGACTTTTTGTTTGACAGGTAAAACAGAATCTTCTGCTTTGGTCAATCAAGTATCAGACTTCTGAAATACCATCAAATAGTCGACCTTCCTAACTTGATAGTGATGCCAGATATGAAAAGCTGGCCTTTAGTCGAGTCTTTGTCTGTTGCACCAATTATGCTATCATCGGAAAGTATTCATATTTATTACACCTGCTACATTGAGCACAAGTAGGTTAAAAAGGATTGGCACAACATGTCGCCTTGGTGCACCTTGCTAGATACAGACTTCTCACGGGACTCCTCCCTGTCGAATTATTACTGTCTGTATTCTGTTTGTGAAATAGTTTCGAATAACCTTACTAACTCTTGCCCCACTCTAATGAGCCTAAGATTCCACAGTGAGTTCTCATAGCACAGCTGAACTATCACTCCTTCACATATGCAGTTCCCTTTATCTGAGTAAGCTAAATGTCAGACATGCAACTGTTTCACAATGAACTGGGGATGTCTTTTTTTATGTGAGTGCATGCTGCAGTCTACCTGGTAAGTACTTAACATTCAGGAAGCTAACCAGAATGCCTTGCAGAACTCTTTCCATAATATGCCCAGGAATCATAGTTAACTATGGCTGCCCAGTTTCTTTATGGTCACACCTTTCTGTAATGGTATAGTGACAACAATTCTCTAACTCAATATATTTGAGACAACTCCACAATATACAGGATAAATAAGTTTGTCTCTTTTATGTGAAGTGTTGTATTTAAAATTGATGTCCACACTTTTAAGCTGGAGCATGTGGGGCAGTAGTAAGAATGGCTTTAATTCTGAAGGACAGAAAACTGAAACCGTTTGGTGGGAAAGGGACCTCAGAGGTAGGAAACAAGTGCAAAAATAAATATATTGCAGAAGCCAGGGAGGGGAGTAGAATGAGCTCAGGTGCAGATTACGTGGAATTGCAGTATGGAGTAACAGTACAACTCAAGGAGTTGTAGGCACATCCAAGATACAGAATTTCAAAAGACAGAGCTAACTGTGCTGGAATAAAGTACATTCTGGGGAGTTAGTTGATAATAAGAATGGGACACTATGCAATGTCAGCTCCCATTCATTTTTACTCAAAAGTAAATGGGTGTAAGTGTCATCATAGATGTTACTTTAAACATAATATGGGGCACTGGTACTCCAAAGGACACTTTAATGTAGTAGTAACGGTGAACAGAACCACACAGAAAGTAATGCTGAGCAAACAATCCATAAATGAGTACTCTGACTTTTCACCGTGAATAATGGATATTGCAAAATGAAAGCTGTTTTCTAGAGTACTTTTATGTTCTTTGAATAAGCAAACTTTTGTGTGCCAAATGTTTTACTGCACTTCTTTTGTGCTTCTTTACAGTGCTTGTGTTAATCGAAGTCTGCAATGTGGGCAGACTTGTTTGAGAATTAATTTTTCCATCTCTCCTTGTTTCACTGAAGTAATTCATTCAGACTTACCCCTTATAAATGTAAGCTTGTTGCAATTACAAAACCAATGGCAATGAGGGACAGCGCTAACAGATTTGAGATAGTACTGCCCCACATGCTCCAGCTTAAAGTGTGGACATTAACTTTAAATACAACACTTCACATAACAAGAAAGACTAAATCTTGTTTGTCATCCCCCATAAGTTATGGGCAGACACACAAAATTCAATGATGTTTAGTCTGAATTAGACAGAATGGTAGTGATATTAAAAAAAAATTCATTGTAAAGCAATAAAAAAATAAGGAAGGGGAGAGGCACAACATTAATGTTATTTATTAAGACAAAAAGGCCATTAAGACCCTTACCAAACTTTTGAGACATTTCTCTGCAAAACTGCTTCCAATTAAATTATCTTAAAATTGCTTCTGGCAGACAGCCATGCCCTGAAACATGTCAGAGTTTAATTAACCTGCATTCCTAACAAAGGTATCCCACAACTACACAAGACATGTATGTATGTGAATGCAATTTTACGTGCAGTATTAAAGACAAAAGAGACTCAGAAATCTTGTAAAGACTAAATGATATTGTCCAAGCTATTAGAAACTGAATATTTTTGTTGATGTAGAAATATCAGGAGTTGCATCTTTCACCGGATGTATGGAATTTAAAACTGTTCTTTGCAACAAAATGTTTATTATTTTCACACTCACGGGTTTGTATCACAAGCTTAACTGCCTTACATTGAAATGAAACTCTTAACAACTTGGTGCAAAAGAGCAAAAATGTTTGTTTTGAAATCACACTAACAGCCTAGAAGTAATGAACAAGTAGCAACTGCTACTCTTTCCTTTATGTCTGGGACTGAAGATTGAACTTGGGAAACATTGATAAGAAACCTCTAATCTGCAAAGAATACTGAACAAAAATTCCTGCATTTTCTTTAATCTGAATTATTTGACAAATTCTTTTAAAATATGAAGCAAATCAGGTTCTACATGGACTGGAGAGATGTGAAATTACTATCTGCTTTCCCACAGACTGTAAACTACAACTCTTGATAGATTGCCTGTGTGTCGACAGCTGCCACAGGACACTTTTAGTAATTTAGTTGTAGTTAGGTAACAGTGACTTGTAGAAAGGGAACAAGACTACTTAGTTGCAGTTGGTTGTCACCCATCGTACAAAATATTTTCTTTACTTCTTCTCTGTACTATCAGTTCACCAGCTTGTCTAGTTAATTGGTCTTTTTATGTTTTCCTGATTTTTTTCTTAAGTGTTTTCATTTATGCACTTATAAAAGCTTGTGACTGGTGTTTTATTAATTAGTTTGCAAAGAGTAACCCCACTACATTGGTATGACTGTCAGCATCCACTCTTTGTTAATGAAGACTCTGACTATAAACTACTATAAATTAATATACTCGATGCGAGAGTGTTCAGTTACTGAGATCCTGATGCCAGATTTGTCTAGCTGGTAGCAACGAGTACCAAGAATTCAAGAAAGGGTTACTGGCACTTTACAGATAGATATTAGTAGCCACTCCTGGGGAACTCTGTGTATGTGTGTGTGTGTGTGTGTGTCCACACATGAAAAATAAAGTTTGACTAAATCTCAGTTACTGCTCATATGACAGCACTAGAAGACACTGGGCTCTGACTGAGGAGGGTGAAGTTCTGTAGAGCCAGTAATTACAACCTTGTTCTTTAGCTCTACTGTGGTAAGCTTATTTGGTTATGGCGGGTGACAGTCACAGTCCAAGGCAGTACTGCACATTTGCTGTAAGCTATTAAAGTCAATCTCTTCATTGCATATATGAAAAGTGGCAATGGTACATAATTCAATGCATGTAACCCCTGTCCTTCACATATTTGGTGACAGTGATGCAGACTTAAGGTCTGTACCTTTTTTTCCCGGAAATTATTTGGCAGTAGTGGTGGGAGTTTACTTCTACGATGGTTGCACACTAATCAACTACTTAACTTCAGCTCTCATGCTGTGAAAAAAGAAACTGAGAAGTGCAAGCTAGTGATATAGTTAGCTTGAGCAAAATTCAGATACTGGCCAGTAAGTACATGGCTAAATGCCAGTGAAGACGAAATTTACAGAGCCTGATAGAAAATTAACCAGAAAGGGTAAAGAGAAAACACTGTCTGGGAAGAATCCTACCGATGTTCAACAAAAGGTAGTTCAAGCTTCAGCTTTGGTACAAGAGATGGCTTTCAGTAATTTTGAGGAAAAAATAAATCATATGCACTCAGATGTGAATAAAATAAATGAAACATTACATTGAAGGAGTATATCAATTCAAATGGGAAAAGGCTGAATAGAAGTTGTTTTAACAAGATATTCATATGAACTGATGAAACTGTAAAAATCAGAGGGTGACTAAAAAAAAAAGCCTGGCTGTGTATGAGACTTCTCAAGAATAGCAGTTTCGAAAATCTGTAGAGTTGGGGGAAAGACTGCAGATAGCAGATTTTCTACTGCACTGGAAACACTGGATGGGAAAGCAGAAATAAGCAACTGGACTGGTATTCCACAGCAGGATTTCTTAACTGAAAGGGCACATTAATTGTATGGCCATGAGAGATCAGCCAAGACCTACATTAGTAAAGATAGAATTATATCAGCGGAAACAGTTGATCCTGTCAAAACTATGGCAGAGGGGAAAGTATTAAACATTGGAGACTGCAGAGTGTTTGTGGAAAATGATTATTCACTATACACCAGAGAGAAGAGAAGCAAATGTATTCCAGCAATCAGGGAATGTCTAAAGGCAGTTGTGAGATTCAAGCTGCTGGCTTCAGCATATTTTTTTCCTGGAGGATCAGACACATTTTTTGATGCAGAACAGGTTAAGAAGGAAATAAAGTTCATCCAATAAAAAGTGAGCCAGCAAATAGAATGGGGCTCTGCTTCTCATTCTTCTGACAATAAAGCTGATAGATGGGCTTTGCCAATGATACCTTCTCCAGTGTTCCAAAGGACAATACTTGAAAGACAGAAAAAAAGCAAAGGGGGTGACTAGAAGAATCATGAGTACCTTGGACTTGAACCACACTCTGGTGTTTGGAGACGGAGTGAACAAGACGACCAGCAACACTGAAATTAGTGAATAAATGAGAGACTATAAAACATCAATCACATTTGTGAAATACGGCTTTGTAAGAAAAAATGTCTTGAGAAAGACAGGACTTTTGTTGACTTTGTCGGTTAACTGTAAAGCATATACCCCACTTTATGTCATTAATGTTTAGAAATACACTAAAAGGGGAAATAACTAAGTAAAAGAATGTTCATATTAGTATTTGTATAAAATATGTGCGGATATAAACTGCATGTTATATTTAGTAAAGCACTTTGTTGTGTGCAGCCTAATGGGGTATCTCTTCAGTGACTAATGTGTTCAAAATATCAAAGTAATCAAGTACATTGGTTGTAAGAAATATAGGCTTTGAAGTATAACAGGAGAAGAAGGGCTGGACAAATGCAAGTTTGATGTTAATGTGATGTGGTCTTGGGCTTCTGAGGTGGGGTGTAAAATGCACTGATTACATTATATGTAGAACGGAGATATTTTCTCCTATTTTTACAAGGGTGAATGTCTACATTAATGCCATTTCCTTAAGATATAAGCAAGTAGGCTTGAAAAATAAGACAAAATGATGAAAGCCATAAAAATTATTTTGTCACTCTAGGAAACAATTTTCTGAAGATAGTTGGATAGAGCAGTTTGAATCTCACTACTGCTTTTTGACATTCCCTGATCAGTGGAATAAGTTTACTCATGTTTTGCCTGGTGTACACTGAGTAGTCATTTGCCACAAACATTCTACTTTCTCCTACTTTTAGTACTTTGTCCTTCTGCCACAGTTTTGTCAGCATCAACTCCTTCTGCTGGTAGGATTGGATCTTTACTATTAAAGGCCTAGGTTGCTTTCTCATGGCCAGGTTTGGAGCATACACATGATGTGCCCTGTCAATTAGCAACTCCTGCTGTAGAATACCAGACCAGCTGCCTATTTTTGCTTTCATAATATTAACACAATCTGTTCTTCCAGCTTCTCTGGTACAGCAGAAAATCTCAGGTTTTCCCTGAGTGTTCTGTCCTTTAATTCTACTGTGTTTTGAAACATCACTTCTTGAGCAATATCATATTCAGCCAACCTTTTCTTCATTTCAACCTCTGATTTTTGCAGTTTTATAACATCATCTCAATATCTGTTTAAAGCTTCTTAAATTCTATCCACCTTTTTGTTGTTTAAGTTGGTATACTCCATCAGTGTTTTGTTTATTTTAATCAACTGAGTACATTTGACTTATTTTTTCCTCAAGGTTACTGGAAGTCATGCCTTGCACCAAAGCTGGAGCTTGCACTGCTTTTGCTGAACAGCTGCAGAATTCTTCCCAGTCAGTGTTTTTCCTCACCTTTTGTGGTTGGTTTTCTTTCAGGTTCTTTGAATTTCTTTTTTGCTGGCACATGGGCAGTGTACTTACTAGTCAGTTACTGAAATTTACACCCAAAAATGAATTCACTGCCTTTTTCTTCTGAGTTTCTGTTTTCACACTGGGAGAGCTGATGTTAAGCTGTTACTGAACTTAATGTGCAGCCATCTTGGAAGTCTAATTGCTCGGTCAGTGTTGTCAGATGTTTGCCTTCCTTCCAGAAAATAACACTGATCCATATCTGTCAATTTTGGTAACACCCTTGCTGTTCTTGTAACTAGTATATTGAAATGGAGTTATATAAAGTTTTGCATGCTTGGTCTTTACTATCTTTTGGTAATACATCTACCACAGCTTTCTTCCAAGATGTTGGTGAATCCCCTTTCTTTTAAAATACTGTTAAACAAAATCTTCCAGAGCTTTTTCACTTTCTCACCTCCTAACGTCCAAACTTCCATGGGAACACCATCTGTTCCTGGATACTTTCCATAAGAATTTTTGTACGTAACTGTTTTTATCTCATTCACTCCTATCTTAACTGATAGTTGTTGAGCCTCGCCTACCTTTAACTTTGGTATAATTGAGGTTTATATAATAAATATTTCCTTTTATGCTTTTTCTTTATTTCTTCATTTCTCTGCTTTATACATTTTTTCATAAAATCTCCTAGATACGTCTAATACTTATACTGCTTCTACAGGATCTTTGTTTTTTAGATTCCCTAAGTTTAGCAACAACAGTTTCTATTGCCCAAGTCATTCTGCTAGAAGTTTTTGTTGTGCACTGGAAATATAAAAAAAAATAGTAGGTTAAAATGCAGAACATGCTAAGAAGAAAATACAAAAGTTTGTCCAATAAAAAGTGAGCTGTGAAACAGAAAGAGATTCTGATTCTTGTTCTACTGGTAATAATGACCACAGAGAGGCTGTGCCTTTGAAACATTTTCCAGTGTTTCAACAGAAAATGCTTGAGAGACAGAAAAAAAGCACAGTAGTTGACTAGAAGAACCGGGGATACATTGGAAAGGAAGCAGTGACTGGATTTGGGAGATGGAGATAACAGGAATAAAACCAGCAACTCAGAAATTAATAAATAAATGTTTGGTTTCAAAGCATTAATTAATTACATTTGTGAAATATGGCAGAACAAGAAAACCTGGAAATATTGGAGTTTTTTTTACTTTGATAAACTTTTAGAGGACTCTAAAGCATATGTCCTACTTCATGTCATTAATGCTCAGAGGAACACTTATACAAAGGGAAGAGGAAGGAAATAGTTAATTGTAAGTAAAACACACTTTTGGTCTTAACAGTAATATCTGTATAGTGCATCATAACTACATGCTATAAAAGTAACATTTTCTCAGTTATTTTCAAGTGTAATGGGGATACTAAAGTAAACAGGTGCCCCTGTTATTCCTTTTTTCTTTCTCCTTGTATAGGTTTAAGAAATACAGGCGCTGCAAAGTAAAAAAAAAAAATAGAAAAGTCTGTTCAAAAGAGTATGATACAAGAAAAAATATGTGCTTTTTCTCATTACTGCACATGGGAATGACTGGATTAAGGCTATTGGTTTTATTTAGCAATAAGTTTTAAGAGAAAGCAAATACATAAAAAAACATTGATTAGAATAAAGCTCTCCTTTAGCAAATAAATAAAACTTGTAGAAGAAATTTTAAATATGGTTCTCATGTCTCTATGGAGGCAATCTGATAAAGAGCAATAACATACAATACTTCTTTCTTTTAATGGCTAGGATAAAGACAAAATCAGACTGTGAATCCAACAAAAGTGCCCTAAACAGAGAATAAATATGACGAGGTATCTATCCAAACGATTTATTAGTAAAGCATGAACATACATCCATGGACAGCCAAAAACAAAACCAGACTGTACTTAGTTGAAGCACAAGCTGTACCGTGTGTCTTAGCAGGGATAAACTTCTTTTTAGGTTAACCCAAGTCTAAGTATGGCTGTTAGCTTTAGACAACTGTTCCTATTAGGAAAGTAAAACTTCAATATTTGAATATTTATATAGTTTTATGTGTTAGTATTAAGTTAATAGGTTTTGGGGTGTATTTGTTTTTTTTTTGTCTGAGGGATTTCAATATAACAAAAACTTTTTGTAAGCTGTGACATAGGCTCCAATGGATGACAAGAAACAACTGTATAAAAGGTCAACCTGCCAAACATTAGTGTGTGCATGTAACACAAAAGATGGAACTAGATACTTAACAAAAAAGCTGTTACAAATAAAAGGTGGGAATAACTTTTTAACATAATGAGCCTTTCGATATTATCTTCAAATGTTAATGGTCTCACAGATATATATATATATATATATATCTATACATACAAAAAAAGAGTAGTGAGCTACATTAAAAAATGTAGAGTGCAAATAGCTATGCTCCAGGAGACACACTTGGAAAGAGCAGAACATGTGCATTTGATAAAGAAAGGTTTTCAGGAAGGTTATTCAGCAGAATACCTGGGACAAAGGAAAAGAGGAGTACTTATATTAACTACAAGACGAGCTCCAATGGTGATATAAGAGGATGACAAAGATAATAATGGTAGATATATAGTACTAAGGGGTGACTGGCAAGGGAGGAGGACTACATTGGCATGTACAGTGGATATAAAAAGTGTGGACACCCCTGTTAAAATGCCAGGTTTTTGTGATAAAATAATGAGATCATAATAAAGCATTCCAAAACTTTTCCCACCTTTAATGTGACCTATAACCTGTACAATTCAATTGAAAAACAAACAAACCTGTTAGGGGAAAAATATAAAAAATAAAAAATGTACAATAAGCTGGTTGCATATGTGTGCACACCTTAAATTAATACTTTGTTGAAGCACTTTTTGATTTAATTACAGCAGTCATTCTTCTTGGGTACACACCTGGCATCAATTAAAGAGACTCTGATTAACCCCAAATAAAGTTCAGCTGTCCTAGTAGGATTTTCCTGACATTTACTCAGTTGCCTGCTACAGCAATAGCCATGGTTCACAGAGAGCTTACAAAGCATCAAAGGGATCTCATTGTTGAAAGGTATCAGTCAGGAGAAGGGTACAAAAAATTTTCCACAGCATTGGATATATCATGGAACACAGTGAAGACATTCATCAAAAGTGGAAAAAATATGGGACAACAGTAATGTTGCAAAGAACTGGACGTCCCTCCAAAATTGATGAAAAGACAAGACGAAAACTGGTCAGGGAGGCTGACAAGAGACCTACAGCAACACTGAAGGAGCTGCAGGAATTTCTGGTAAGTACTAGTTGTGTACTACATGTGACAGCAATCTCCCATATTTTCCATATGTCTGGACTATGGGGTAGGGTTGCAAGATGGAAGCCTTTTCTTACACAGAAAAACATCCAGACCTGGCTAAAATTTGCACAACAATACATCAAGTCTCCCAAAACCATGTGGGAAAATGTGTTCTGGTCTGATGAGACCAAGGTTGAACTTTTTGGCCACAAATCCAAAAGGTACGTTTGGCACAAAAATAATACTTTGCATCACCAAAAGAACACCATTCCCCACAGAGAAGCATGGTGGTGGCAGTATCATGCTTAAAAGTTGCTTTTCTTCAGCTGGAACTGGGCCTTTTGTCAAGGTGGAAGGAATTATGAACAGTTCCAAATACCAGTCACCTTTGACCCAAAACCTTCAGGCGCCTGCTAGAAAGCTGAAGATGAAGAGGAATTTCACCTTTCAGCATGACAACGAACCCAAGCATACATCCAAATCAACAAAAGAATGGCTTCACCAGAAGAAAATTAAAGTTTTGGAATGGCCCAGCCACAGCCCAGACCTAAATCCAATAGAAAATCTGTGGGGTGACCTGAAGAGGGCTGTGCACAAGAGATGCTCTCGCAATCTGACAGATATACAGCACTTTTGCAAGGAAGAGTGGACAAATAGTCAAGATGTGCCATGCTGATAGACTCCTACCCAAGAAGACTGAATGCTGTAATTAAAGCAAATGGTGCTTCTACAAAGTATCAGTTTAAGTGTGTGCACACTTATGCAACCAGATTATTGTACATTAATTATATTTTTCCCATAAGAGATTTGTTTGTTTTTCAATTGAACTGTAAAGGTTATAGGTCACATAAAATGTGGGAAAAGTTTTGAAATGATTTATTGTGGTCTCATTTTTTTATATCACAAAAACCTGGCATTTTAACAGGGGTGTGTACACTTTTTATATCTACTGTATATATGTGTATTCCACCGAAAACTACTACAATGGAGCCTAAGAAATTTCTGGGAGACATAATCGGCTTTCAGCAGGGAATATTACTGTTAGGTGGGGAATGGAATTTGATTTGCAGCAGAGAAGAGGTGTCTGGGGGCCCAGAATGGAAAATATAACAAAGGAAGCTCAATTTTTGAAAAGAATTTATGAAAATATTTGGCATGGATGATGTGAATTCAGAAGTAGGAGTTTGGAGTAAATTTACATATTACTCCCCAAGACACAAAACCTGAGCTAGGCTAAACAAAACCTACATTTCACAGGAACATGTGCATTTAACTGAAAGCTTTGATACGCATCCAATAACTATTTCAGATTACGCACCAATAATAGCTACAATAAAAACGGAGGGCAATGACATAAAAATGGGACACTGGTGCTTTCCCACCTATCTGTTGAAAAGAGAGAAATTTAAGGAACAAGTAATGAAAATTATTTGGGAGTTATTAAACAAATTTCTTCTGAAAATATTATGTGGAAATAAAAGAGAAGGAGATGGTTAAGAAGTAACAATAATTATTTAAAAGGACTAACAAATATTAAAGTATTGCAGAAAAGGGGGGGATCTCACAGAACAAGAGGAGGAAGAAATGCAGAATGCTAAGCCGAAAACAAAAGGATTACCTCAATAATATACATGAGTTTAGAGAGACTGTTGTCAAGCAACTGATTTTTTTATAATAATGCATGAGCACAAAAACTAAGTGTAATGACTCGGGCACATAGCTCTCAGCCAATCAGGTACAAATTTCAAAAGAATCAGGGACAAATCCAGGAAAAATCAGGGGCACTTTTAAAATATTAGTTCTACTGACTCGAGACACTAACAGAATAAGAGAATGTGAATTAAAATACATTTCCTGAAGGAACAGAAGTCTATAACTCTTAATCATTGTCATTATTTATTAAGTACAGTTCAGCACCTCTCCTTCAAATGGCACAAGTATTAGGAGTTAAAATCAGGGACATCCCTGAAAATCAGAGACAGGTGAGAGGTATGCTCAGGCAACAGAAAGTAGAAAAGGTTGCTGCCAAGCTTCATGAGCCTATAACAAGAAAGATAAGAGATCCTGTAGAGGTACTAGAAATATTTTGGAAATATTATGAAAGTCTGTATAAAGCAGAGAAATATGGAATCAAGAAAAGCCAGAAATGGAAATGTTTATGGAAGAATTAAATATGCAAAGGTTAGAGGTAGATGGGGCTCAATTACTAATAGGACAGGAAGAGATGAGATAAAACATGACAATGTATAACCAATTGACAGGAAAGTCCCCAGGAACAGATGGTATTCCTGTGGAAGTTTGGAAGCTAGGAGGGAAAAAAACTTATACAGATCTGGAAAATTTTGTTTAATATTATTTTAAGAGGAAGGGAAGCACCAACATCATAGAAGAAAGCAGAGGTGGCTGCAATACCTAAAGACGACAAAGACACATCAGATTCAGCTTTATACAAGCCCATTTCAATCCTAAACCACGATTATAAAGTGCTTATGTCAATAATAGCTAAAAGAATGGGAAAGGTAATGTCAAAATTGACAGACATGGCTCAATATAGTTTTGTGGAGGGCAGGCAAACATTTGACAACATTAACAGAACATTGATGATTCATAGGGAAGCTGAATGTAAAAATACCATTGTTGTTGGTGAGTCTTGATGCAGAGAAAGCATTTGACAGAGTAATCTGTGAGGTTATGATCAGGGCAATGGAAGCATTTGCATTCCCTGATAAAATTATAAGACTGATTAGGATGACATATGACAGATCGTAGGTGAAAATTAAAGTGGGGGAGTGCCTCTCTGATAATTTCTGTTTAAGCAAGGAACCAGGCAGGGGTGTCCTCCTTCCTCTTTGTTATTTGCACTATATTTAGAACCACTGGCAAAGAAAATAAGAGACTCAGAAATTCAAGGATATAATTGGTATGGTAATCAAGAAAAGTTGGCTCTATTTGCAGATGATATTATTTTATATCTGACAAAACATGAAAAGGACATTTCAGTGTTATGGAACATTTTGAGGCAGTTTCATATCTTTTCAGGAAATGAAATTAATGAAGCTAAAATAAAGGTAATGGCTATAAATTATGTACCCACACATGAATTGGTTCAACAATATCCATATTTATGGGGGCATGATAAAATGAAGTACGTAGGAGTATGGATTAAAAGGGATTCCTGTGTGGCAGCTAAGGATGTGTGGGAAGAGACTAAACAAAAGGTAATACAAAAACCGAGAAACTGGAAGCTCTGTTATATGGATATAGATAGCAAGATTCAAGCAGTTAAAATGTTTTTATACACAGGTCAGACATATTTTTATCAACCAGAGGAGAAGTGGTGGATAGCAGTTAAGGGAGAGATGAAAAATTTTGTCTGGGAGGGGAAGACAGCAAGAGTCAAATGGGATAAGATGATTCTTCCAATTGAACAAGGCAGTTCAGGATTATCCAATTTGAAGGGGTATTTCAGAGCTACACAGTTAAGGTTCCTATACATAGCACAAACAGAAACCTATAATTCAAAGTGGAAAGGGATGATGATGAAACAGGGAGAAGCTCATGAAACAAGGAGAGACTGGGATTTTTGGATGCAGATCCTTAAGGAGAGTAACAATAACAATAACCATGCAGAATATTACACTCAAAGTAGCTGAAAGCATTCTAAGAACTAAGCCAACAAGGGAATGGAGATTCTGCCAATATGGATGACTGCAATTAGGAATACAGACAATAGGCAAGAAGGGGCTGGAATTTACTGGAGATAACTGGTAAAAGAAACACAGTATTGGGAGCAAATAATTAGAGAGGGAAAGGTAATAGAATGGGAAGAGGCCAAGAATTTATTTGGACTGCAGGCCATAGTTTGCCTTCCCTATCAAGGACTGATATCAGAGTATAGTCATAGATAAAGAAAAAGGGGGATCCTAAGTGAAAGGCTGGCACTGGTAGAGTTTTTTAGTAGACTCTAGAACAGAAGCTGCTGTTAAAAATGGAATGCTACTACAGCATATAAAATATTGCATGGTAACTATAATAATCAATGAGAGGAAGTTAAAAAGGATTGGGAAAGAGAGATTGCATAAGCAATTCACAAAGAAACAATGAGGGAATATATGTAGGTCTCCCACATATGCAACAAAGTCTAGAAGATTTAGAATCTTTGCTTGGAACTGTTTACATAGGTACTTTTATGCCCCAAGTAGACTCCAAATAATTTTTCCTCAGGTAAACGCAATAGTTGGAGGTGTGATGGGGAAGACATTGGTAACTGGGAACATATTTTCTAGGAGTGCAATGTGCTGGCAGACTTTAAATATTGTCTGCAGACTGCTCTGTCTGTCAGAGATACTGGGTGAGCAAACTGGTGTAACTAAGAAAATGAATTTTTGCGCTATGATACAGAATCAGAATTGCCTAGATATAATAAGGTCTTGCTGAGTCTAATTATGGTGCCTGCCAAAAAAGCAGTTACTAGAAAATGGAAATCAAAGTCTAAAGCAACTTCACTAGAAGTAGTGAATACAGTAACAGAGATAAAACAACTGGAATTGGGATATTTAGAACAGGGTAGGCACAAATTACAAAGGAAAAAATGGGAATTGTGGGAACTATATGTGCAGAGGAGGAACAAGGTTTAAAAGAAAGCAGGATTTGAGCTATGTAATGTCTGACTGACAATGACTGTATAGTTAAGTGATGTATAATATTTTCAACTACAATTACGTCACTATGGTTTGTGATATATAATGTCCGCAACTAAAATTATGTCAATATGATTTGTTTTCATTTATATCAATGTATTCATTGGCTATATCATATGTGATAATTTAATAAAGATGCTTCTTGTTTAAAAAAACATTGCTAGAACAATGAGGATACAGGGGGAAGCAGAATTTAACAAAATACTGCTGTTAGAGGCTCTTAATGCAGAGAAAGCAATCAATACCTTAAAGCTTGGAATTTATGAGTAGAACAATGGAAATATTTGCATTCTCTGATACAACAGTGTAATGATCACAGGCAAGAATTAAAGTGGGAAAGCTTCTCTCTGGCAAGTTGTGTTTGAACAGAGGAAGTAGGCAGGGGTGTCCTCTTTCCCTTTTATTTATTTTTCAGACACTGGCAAAGAAAATATGAGACTCAGAAAGGCAAGACTATAATTGGTATGGTAATCAAGAAAAGTTGGCTTTTTATTGCAGAGGAGATATTATTTGGTACCTGATAAATCACAAAAAGGACATTTCGGTGGTGTGAACATTTTGAGATAGTTTCAAGTCTTTTCAGGATATGAAATTAAAGAAGATAAAACAAAGGCTGTAGCCAAAATTATATACCAGCACATGAATTGGTTCAGCAATACCCATATTTACTGGGACATGATAAGGTGAATTATTTAGGAGTTTGGATTAAAAATGCTTCAGTTACGGCACCCAAGGATATGTGAGAAAGGACTAAACAAATGGTCATACAAAAACTGAGAAACTGGAACCTCTTGTTTATGGATATGAATAATAAGAGACAAACAGTGAAATTATTTCAGTCCCTTTAATTTTATAAAAAGGACCAGACATATTTTTATCAAACAGAGTAGAAGTTGTGGACAATAATTAATAAACAGCTGAAGGAATTTATCTGGGAAGTGAAGAGGCCACAAGTTAGGTGGAATAAGTTGTTCCTTCCGATAGGACAAGGTGGTTTAGGATTACCTGATTTGAAGAGATATTTTAGAGTTACAAAGTTAAGGCTCATACACATAAGACAAGCAGAAGGTTATAATTCAAAATGGAAAGGGATGATGAAGCGGGGTGGGGGGGGGTTAAAGAACTATAGAGAGTGGGATTTTGGATGTAGAGCTTTACAGCCATGCATAATAATATATTCATAAAGTAGCAGAAATTATACTAAAAACTAAGACAATACAACAATGGAGAAAGGAGATTTTGCCAATAGGGATGAATGCAAGTAGGAGGACAGAAAATAAGCAAGAGATGTAATGTACTGGAGAAAACTGGCAAAGGGACCAAGGTACTAGGAGCAAATACCTAGACAGGGAAAGGTAACAGAGTGAGATGAGGCCAAGAAGACATCTGGATTGCAAGCTGCAGAGTGTCTTCCCTACCAGGGATTCACATCAGAATATAAGCAAAGAGAAAGGGATAAGGGAATCTTAAATGAAAGACTTGCATTGATAGAGTTTTTAGTTTATTAGTTAATTAGTGGAGTATATAATATATTGCATAACTATAAGAATCATTCAGAGGAGGTTAGAAAAGATTGTTAAGAGAGACTGGAAAGCAACTTAGAAGCAACAATGGGAGGATATATGTATAGCTTCCAAGTGTTCAACAGAGTCCAGAAAGTTTAGTATCTTTGCTTGGAAGTGTTTGCATAGGTAGTTTTATACCCCAAGCAGTCTTCAAAGAAGTTTTTCTCAAGTAGCTAGAAAATGTTGGAGGTGTGACAGGGAAGAAAGAGGTAACTAGGAACATGTGTTTTAGGAGTGTAATGAGTTAGCAGATTTTAAAACTTCGCTGCAAAGTACTCTGTCAAAAACATTGGGTGATCAAATGGCTATAACTAAGGAAATAATTCTTTCGAGCTGGGACACAGCATCTGAAAGTACAGTTGTGTACACTTACCATAAATGTAGATGTTCGAGTGTATTCACTGTTGCAGTCATTACATTTGGATAATCTGCTGGCAGGTTGCCCTCAGTCGGCCTGATTAACAAAGTCTTGGGTCCTGCATCGGTTGCTGTCCCTTCTTCCATGACGTCAGATTGTCAAGGGTATAAAATATGCAGCCGACACCATTACATCAGTTTTTCTTGCCCCAGATGTCAGTTGCCCCCCAAATGGGGAGCCAAATATTTAAGCAATTAAAAACACAAAAATATACCTCCAAACAAAAGCAAATACACCAAAAAGGCTTTTAAGCATAGTAAAGGGAAGAAGAGGTATAGTAAGTGAAAAAAACAGGGGGTTGGAGGGAGGGTAACCAGGACTGCAATAGTGAATACATTCGAACATCTACATTTATGGTAAGTGTACACAACTGTACTATGTGTTTCACTGTTGCAGTCATTACATTTGGGTAGATTCCCAAAGCTATGGTTGGGACGATGGATTTATACAGCATTAGGACCAGCTATAAGGCCCTGCAGGACAGCAGAGGCAAAGCCAGCTCTGGATTTAGAGAAGAAAGGTAAATGGTAATGTTTGGTGAACGTATGCACTGAGCTCCAGGTAGCAGCTTCTAGAATGTCTCGTAGGAATACCTCTGAGAAAGGCTGTAGAAGTAGATGCAGCCCTGGTGGAATGAGATCTGATCCCCTGGGGGATAGTTTTACCATGGTGCATAAATGAATACAATGGCTTATCCATTTGGAAATAGTCTGCTTTGAAATAGCCTTTCCCTCTGCCCCTGCAGCAAATGCCACCAGTAGGTGTTTAGATTTTCTTTGAGATTTTGTCCTGTTTAAGTAAAATCTAAGTTGTCTGTGTACATCCAATGAATGCAGAATGCGTTCCCCCTTGTTCTGTGGATTGGGAAAGAAAGTTGGCAAATGAATGGTCTGATTAAGAGCCACACTGGATACCACCTTAGTCATGAAGGATGGATTGGTCCTGAGAGACACCCTGTCTGCAGGAAAAATAATGAAAGGCTCCACTGCCATAAGAGCCTGTAATTCGAAAATCCTTCAGCTGAAGTGACTGCTAAAAGGAAAGCTGTTTTCCATGAGAGAGATTTTAAGTCTGCAGTAGCAGCTGGCTCAGAAGGAGGGAGAGTGAGTTTTTCCAATACAAAATTGAGGTCCCAGGCAAGGGTTGGAGCTCCCCTGGGTGGTCTTAAGTTTTTGGCCCCTCTGAAATACTGCTTTAGCAGAGGATGAGAGAAGAGGGGAGGTTCAGTGTTGTAATGAGCTGAAATGGCTGAGGCATGAATTTGTATGGAAGAAAAGGACAGGCCTTTGTGAAGCATCTCAGTTAAATATTGTAAAATCTGAGGAATATTGGGCACTGTTGTGCTTAACCCTTGTGATTGATTCCAGGAACAGAACCTTTTCCATTTGTCAGCATAAGATTTTCTAGTACTAGGCCTTCTTGCCTCCAAAATGACATCCATCACAGGTTTGCTGAGGGATGCCAAGGGTGAATTTAGGTGATTAGCCATGCTGCAAGATTCAAAGTTTGAAGCTGAGTGTGCAGAATTTGGTTGTTCTGCTGAGACAGTAAGTAAGGTGTCGGAGGCAGGTGCCACGGTGGAAGGTGTGACACACTGCACAGGAGTTGGTACCACTGTTGGCAAGGCCAGTCTGGAGCAATCAAAATCAATTTTGGTTTGTCCTGTTTGACTTTTAGTAGAACTTTGGAGAGCAGAAGCAGAGGGGGAAAGGCATAGACTGATATGTTTTTCTAGCTGAATGATAGAGCATCCACTTTCCAGGCTTTTTTGTGATGAGTTCTTGTGCAGAATTTGTTCAACTGATAGTTCTGGGGTGAGGCAAAAAGATCTATGTCTGGACTCCCCCATTTGCGTGCCAACATGTTGAAAATCCATGGTTCCAGTTTCCATTCGTGTGGGTCCATGAGGTTTCTGCTTAGTTCGTCTGCCAGAGTATTCAGCTTTCCTGGTAGGAATTTAGCTTGTAGTTGAATTTGATAGGTCAAGGACGTGTTCCACAATGCCATGGCTAGTTTGCAAAGGGGGTAGGAGTGTGTACCCTCATGCTTGTTTATGTACCACATAACTGTGGTGTTGTCTGTCTTTATCATTAATTGTCCTGGATGAAGGTAGTCCTTGAAGGCTGTCAGTGCATTCTGTACAGCTAGCATCTCTTTTTGATTGATATGAAGGTGCATTTGATTTGAGCTCCATTTGCCCTGAATGCACTTCCCTGCCAGATAAGCCCCCCAAGCATAGTTTGATGCATCTGTAGTTAGGGTTTGGGAGGCAGGAGGTGGAGTGAATGGCAGTCCCTTGTTTTGGTGGCAGGCCTCTGCCCACCATAGGAACTCTAGTTGCAGGCAAGGTATGATAGGAATCATTGTTTCCAGGCTGTGACAATGCTGACTCCATAAACTCTTTAAGTACCACTGAAGTTTCCTCATATGCAGTCTTGCATATGGAATTAGAAGAATGCAGGAGGCAATGAACCCCAAGGCTTGCAGAATTTGTCTTGCAGATAGCAGGGTTTTTGTGGCCACCTGTTTGAAGTAAGCCACCAAATGAATTTGCGTTTCTGGCGTAAGGTAGGCCATCTGGGCAGTTGTATTCAAGCTTGCACCCAGGAATGTAATTTTTTGAGAGGGTACCAGTTGTGATTTCTTTTCGTTTATGGTGTACCCTAGACAAGTTAGAACCTTTTTTACAAATGCCAGATGTTTTTGAAGAATGCCCCTGTTTTTCTGCCTGAATTAGACAATCATCCAGGTATGGATATATTTGAATATTTCTTTGCCTGCAAAATGCAATTACTGGAACCAGGCACTTTGTGAAGACCCTGGGCGCAGTAGATAAGCCAAAGGGCAGTACAGAGAACTGGTAATGCAAATAGCCTGCTTTGAAGCAAAGTTATCTTCTGCAAGATTCCCTGACTGGGATATGCAGGTAAGCCTCTTTTAAGTCTAGAGTTATCAACCAGGCATCTTTGCCTAGCATAGGAAGTAACTGTTGAAGATTCAGCATCTTGAATTTTGGAATGTCCAGAAATGTGTTTAGAGTAGATAAGTCCAGAATTGGACGCCATGATTTCTCTTTTCTGGGTACCAGGAAAAGTCTTGAATAGAAACCTTGTCCCGTTTCCTCTTCAGGGACTGGTTGAATAGCTCCCATGTTCATGAGTGACAGTACTTGTTTCTGGGCCTCTGCCCACTGGTTTGGGGGCAGGTCTAGCCATCCATTTGTGATTGGCAATGTGTGGAAATGAAATCTGTATCCCTGGGATACTATATTTAAAACCCATTTGTCCTGGGGTATAAGTTGCCAGTTTCTTACATGAAGTGCCAGTTTTCCCCCCAAAGGGGCGGCTGAAAGGTAAGTGCTTGGTAAGTGTAGAGGGAAGTCATTGAGCCTGCTTACCATAGGGAGGTGCCTTGTTTCCTGATTTGGAGGAGGAGGCACCCAGTTACAGCAGCCCTGCAAGAGGCCTCCAAAGAATCAAAACCACTTTGCAAAGTATGTTTTCCAACTTGTTCAGCTGAATGCAATAAATCCTGTAAATCTTTATTTTCCACACAGTCAGAAATGAACAACATTTTCTGTTTAAGTAGTCCCACGATATGCTGGTATTTAAGCATATGAAATTGACAGTTTAGAGCCCTGATTGCCAAGGTTGTAGAAGTGTAAACCTTCTTACCCCATCTATCCAGCGCCCTGGAATGTCTATCAGAAGGGATAGGATTTTTAGCAGTAGAGGCCTTAATGCCCTTGGGACCCTGAGAAATGGTTTTAGGATCTACAATAGGATTTTTGAAAAGGAATTTGTGGGAGTCAGGAACCCTGTAGTATCTGTCTGGGTTACAAGAAGCCGGAGGCAGAGAATCAGGGGCCTTAATAGATTCTGAAAAAACATCATCAACAATGTCTAAGACATGAGGTATAGCCAAAGGCCTATGTTGAGGAAGAAGAAGAAAATCCCCAAGTCTCTTTTTAGATTCCGAGAAATCCTGACTTTCCCAGTGGAAATGTTCCCGTAAGGTATGTAAAGTTTCCCCAAAAGAAAAATCCTCAGGGGGAGAAGCAGAAGGAATAGAATCTTCTGCATCAGAGTCCTCATAAGTAGGTATAGACAAATACTGTTCATTAAAAGAGTCTGAAAAAATAGAATCCTGTTCAGAAGATTCATAATCAATGTCTTGCCTAGGCCTCTTAAAAGGGGGGTGGGGGGTTGGCTACCCCTGATCAGAGTAATTAAATCTTCAGCCATTTTGATCATTTGTTTTTTAGGCATAGGGGCCTGCACATGTGGCCCAGGCGTTATTTTTTTAGACATAGATTTAGATTTTGGCCTTAGTTTTGAAGATGGCGTTGGTCTAATATACAAATCTGTAGGCCTGAAAACACCATCAGAAGCCGGTGCCTGCACAGTGGCTCCGGACCCATCTAGGGTAGAGACATCTGTGGGTTCCATAACTGAAGCATCTCGCGGCATACCAGACTCCGAATAGGTCTCAGTAGAGGCCTGCGAATCAGAAGTAGTTGCAAAGAATATGCCCAACAAGACTGATCTATCACTAATCCAAACATTGTCCCATAGTGATAAACTTGGGATCAGACACACTATCCATTCTATATCCATATTACCTGGACTCATTTTAATCAGCCAAAATGTGTTCAGTCTCAGAAAGGTGCAATCAGCATTACACCCACACCTTTTGAACCAGCTTATATATACCATGAAGTCATAGGCCTTGGTGAAATCAGGTAGATGATATGCAACAAAAAACAATAACCAGGTGTGGCTAACACTTATTCAAAACACTGGATTGCTTCTGCATGGAAAGACTTCTTCTGCCAATTGGCAGAATGAAGGTCATACAGGCTATTCTCCAGAACACCAAAAACCTGCAGTTTTGAAAACTGTCTAGAAGAGGTCCTTCAAATAGTTCAGTGACTAGTGTTGTTTCACAAAAGAACTTGATTCACAAGTTCAGATCTCAGCTGACATGCCTTCTTTGTGGCATTTGCATGACCATGAACCAGGTATTCTAGTGTCGTACCACACCCCAAAGACATACCATAGCTAAAGTGGTAATCCTCTGAACGTAAATATTGTGGGAAGAAATAGCCAGGGAATTGTTATGGCTAGGCTTGTATAGGCCCCTAGGGCTGATAGCCTAGTACCAACCTATGAACCTATTATAGATTATGTGTCACATTGTATGTAGATGCAGCCTTTGAGGTTTGGCACCTCAACCAGGATTAGTTTCTCAGCCATGAGCCCACAAAGTTCCACAACAGGCTCCAGCTTACCCTTCCCCACCGAAATGGATTAAACAGGTAATCAGTGAATGAATGAATGAACAAATGGACCAATTATCTGCACAATTACTCCTTTAGTCTTTTCTTGTTTTGCCCCCTTCCCCAAGAGCATCTTGCGCAGAAGTATTAGATTCACTGCGGTGGTGATGCTGCGGTAGCGTTGTCGCCTTACAGTAAGACGTTGTCCTGTTCGATTCTCAGCTAGAGCGTCTTCTGTGTGGAGACATGTGTGAATGGGCGTACCTTCATTGAAGGTTGTGCATCAGAGCTGGCAACTCGGCACGTAAAAATCTACTGCCAATCATTAGCGGACTGGAGTTCCGCTGTGGCGACCCCTAACTGGGAAAAGCCGAAAGACACATACATTCTCTACAGAGATGTAATCAGCCTTCAAAAAGATCAGCTAAACCAGACCAGCAGACAGAGTACCAAATTCTTATAATTTTACCGAGTATAAACTCTGGTCCACATTCACCATTCAGGCTGTTTCTCTAATGACCTATCTCCTCCTCATTTTTGCTTGGCTCCTATTTTCTCTTTAGTGAACAATACAAAAAAGTAAGCATTTAATGCATCTACCTGCATTACGGCCGTTATGACAACTGACCTATTAAACATCAACACAGTGAAGTCTACATTACTTCCCCTTCTCACACCCACCCACCCACTAGAACTAGGCAGTTCACCTCCCCACCGATATCAGAGTCACTTTTGATCAAAACAGACAATAATGTATTTTGCTCTTCAATCTGTATCTAGGAAACTGCTTTGGAGGACAATCACTGATCAGTGTAAGTTCAATGCACAAATATTTGTTGAAAGGCAAACAGGATGGCAGCACGACGCTTACAGCATGGCAAAACTGCTGCATCTAAAAACAGGGATACTATCGAAAACAAGTTTAGCCCACCTGAATGTAATTGTGCTTTTGTTTATATCAGCTAATGGGTTTTCCTAGAACAAATGACAGTAGAAGTGTTTACACTTCATTGATAGTTTACAATGTGCATCTCAAGATTATAAGCATTTCCTACATACACAGAAAGACTTGATAAATTAAAATGATTAGTGCTAAATAACACAGAGATAACAAGACTTCATACAACACATCAGTTGCCTCTGCTTAATGGATTGTTTGGATGTTGCAATCTGCAAAAAAATGCTACACATACTAGAAATGAAGACACTGTTTTGATGTCACAACATACAGAACAAAACACAATGGACAGAAAAAAAAATTACTACAGGCTGGATATTACACAGTATTCTTGGCTTATAATGTAACACAACATAAGTAAATAAGCCTTTACAAAGCACATATTTGCTTACACGTATTTTAAATATATTTTTTTCTAAATAAGTCTTGATGAGGATAGTAAATTCCAAATATAGTTTGAGTCAAGTCTATTTTCTTTAATGTTTTTTCTTCAGCTATTCCTAGAAGCTGCAGATTCCATACTGACCTACATTTTCTCAGACCTTTGTAGGCAGTTTATCTGTGTGAAGTAGATTTACAAGATATTTAACAGGGCTTAACTGACATATCTGTATAACTTTGTATGTTGCATTTTATAGACTATAGTCAAAAACGGTAACAAAAATAGACCAGTCACACATCTGAAAGACTGAAATCTCTCCTGTGGGAGAATGAAACAGAAGGGAGGCTCTCAAAGGAGAGTAGAAAATAAGGAGTTACGAGTTGTTGACAAAATGTACAACAGCAGCCCCTCCCCCACACTTGAAAATTAAATATTATCAGAGCAGCAGGTATCTATGCACAGACAAACTAAGTGAAGTTGAAAACAGATGAAGACATCCTCAAGGCAACAATAACAACTAAGAAAAAAAATCATGTACCTCTGGAAATGCAATATCACATTACAAGGTGTATAATAATAATATTATGAATATACCAACGGCACTCAGTCTCGTGGCACAATTATGCAGCAAAATGGCTGCATTGCTAGAGCTCAGTGATACAGCCTACTGAAGAATGATTCTCTCTTCTCTGGAAAGCGGAAAAATATGAGTGAGATAGTTACATGCTTTACTAAAGAACCTTCTCCTGAACAATTAATAAGAAAAGCATTCATGAAGCACTGCATGAGAAGCTGCCAGCACTAATCATGAATGATAAGTCTAGTTATGTGAGCTAAATAAGCTGGTAATAAAATGCAGTTAAATATTCTGACCTTGACCTTCCAATATGAATTATTTTTTTTTACAGATCCATGACACTCCTCTGAAAACCACTTGACTGAAAAGCAAATTACTTCATTTTCCAATTCCCTTTTTTTTTCCTAAAAGGGGCAAGTATTCTCAGTCTCAATGCAGGGGATAATATAATCAACTCTGAAGCCAGTACACCTTCAAACAAGTGCAAAACCAGAGCTCTAGCCACAGTGACCATCTTAGATGAATGCACATTTCAGCCAAGTGGTATTATCTGAGAACCTAACCATCACACTAGTGGATGCATGCAGTTGTTCTGCTTTTTACAGAACTTGCACCAGAAGGGGCATTCCTCCAGGGACACCAAATGCCTCAACTTTCACAAAATGTGGAATTAATTCTCACAACTGAAAAAAAGCAAAGTTAAAAAAAAAAAAAAAAATCAGTAAATTAGTATAGGTGAAAACTGGTAAAGGTACACAGAATTTAAAAAAATATATGCACAAACACACACACACACACACAAAATGCACTTGCTGTTTCTTCACTTAACTTCACACTGAACCATTCTTCCCTTTGATGCAACAGTTTGCTTTTCCAATAAAATATGGCAATGAATGAAAAAGCTCACCTTTACCCAACCTGAACCCACAATACCAAGCTAACTCTCTTAAATGTAAAAGCAAAAATGGCAGTTCTTTGATACTCTTAGCCAAATGTTCTATCAGTTATACTATAAAAGCATACTGCTTATAAACTTAAATGCAGCAAGAACTACCAGTCAATAATAAAAGCACTCTAGGAAAATTACCTGTCAAAAACTGATTTGCCCCCACACAATTTGTCAATGCTAACTGTTCTGGAAAACATCATCCCTCACAGCTTTTTCTGTTAAGTTGGCAGTGCTCAGAGACTTGTGTACCAACCTTAGAATTGGGCATTTTGTATCTGGTGGTGCAAGGAGGCACAGTCCCCAAATAAAGGGTGTGGAAATAAATGCCTCCCTCCCACCACAACTGTGTTTTGTTGTTTATTTCACTTCACCAGCACTCAACTGTTGATGCTAAGATGAGTGTGCAAAGCAAACAAATGTTCAAACAGTAGTCATAAATTCTGAAACTGTTTAATGTCCAGAAAGACCTACAAAACATTAAGAAAAAGATAAAAAAGAAAGCATGTTGATAAGGTAAATAGTTTGAAATTAGTACGTATGCACAAACCTGGAATCATTAATAAGAGGATACATAATCCCACTTGTTGCCATAATATATAAAGACATGCTAAAACTGGAACAATTACAACTAACCCTCCCAAGGCCTCAACAATGCTGAAATGCTAACCTGCTGTCTTGAAGTCAACCCAAACACATCATAATCATCTCAGCCTATATCACCCCCAGAAACAACCCATCTATTACTGAGAACGTTCTATCTTGGTCATCTTCCACCTTCAACCAAGAAACCTTAATAATGGGGGACTTCAATGCTGACTGGTATGCCTGTGCCTCAGATAACCCTTCCAGCTTCATAAACCTATATGGATTCACTCAACTGGTAAATTCACCAATTAGGATGGATAAGCACAGTAGTAGACAGTACCAACTTACACTGGTCCTTAACCAATAAGACCTCACTGGTCCATCACTCGGGGTGTTTCCCAGAGAGCTTAAGTGACCACCTACTCACCTATCTACTTCAGCATCACCCTAGCCCAGCAAAAAATGTCATATATAAACACGTCCGCTACAAAAACAATTTTCAGCCACTACCTTTAATTTACTTCTACAACACTGCAACTGGACACCTTTAAAATATCTCCATGAAGGCGCTGCTGTTGAATACTTGAACAGAAAATTCCTCGACATTTCTAAAAGACTTCCTCCCTCCGAAAGGTCAGAGTTAAATCAAATTATACTCCATGGCTGACCAAAGAAACTAAACAGCTACTCAAACAAAGAGACAAAGAATGGCCCCAATACCAGGGTACCAAAAATCAATCCTCCTTCAACATCAAATGACAATTAAAAACAAGTCCAAAAAAGAAATCAAAAATGACAAAAAAACAATATACATGCAACAAACCCTAAAAATTCTGAGGTGATGTTAAACAACTTTTCAACTTGGTCAGTCCTTAACCCCCAACCATCACTACCACAAACACTAAAGAATGCCTAGCCACCCAGTTTAACTCATTTTTCACCAAATCAGTACTATCCCTAGTGAATAACAACAAAGCTCTCCTATCCATCCTTAATGTAACATAAGCCACCAACAACTCTTTCTCCCTAAAACCAATCCAAACAAGCAATATAAAAAAATGTTAAAAAATTAAAACCCACATCCCTAGCCGCTGACTTCCTTCCTAACGAATATCTCAAGCTAGCAGCTAATGCCATCTGCTACACAATCTCTCTGTTGATCAAATCGATCAATCACAGAGCAATATATCTACAAAATCTGGAAAAATTCCCATGTCATCCCCTTACACAAAGGTGGCACCTCAACTGAATGTCCCAGCTACAGACCAATAGCCATTTTATCGCCCCTATCAGAAATCCTTGAAAAATGCATACACCTACAACTCATGGACTATCCAACCAGTAATAACTTGCTATCTAATACCCAATATGGTTTTCGTCCCAAACACAACACCACTACTGCCCCCTTAATCTTCACTAACTCAATAAACCAACTAAAGATGAAGGCCAACACATCTCCTCCATCTTTCTAGATATGTCATAAGGCATTCGACACTATATCACACCAAAAGCTTCTCAGTGAGCTCTCTTCCCTAAAACATCCCAATCAGCCATCACATGGTTCCACAATTACCTATCAGAGTGACAGCAAGCTTGCAGTCAGTGTTCCCCAAGGATCAATTTTAGGGCCACTTCTCTTCACTATCTTTACAAACAAACTTCATACCGCTACCCACCTCGCAGCCATAATTCAATATGCAGAAGACTCCACTCTAACATGCACTGCACCTTCCCTTCAGCAACTACAAGAACAAACCCAAAAATCCTTCTCAGCCATAGAAATCCTACCTCTCCAGCTATCAGCTCATCCTTAATCCAAACAAAACCATATTAATGCTTTTCTCCAATGAAAAGTCCACTGATTAACTATCACCCTTCCTCATTTATTCATCCAACAAAACCATTATTGAACCTATCTCTCATACCAAACTACTCCATGTCACCATCAACAGTAGCCTGAGATTCGACAAACACACAGCACTAACCATCAAAAAACCCATACTAAACTAGGTTTACTCTACAGAGTTAAACCATTCCTAACCAACTCTAACAGGCTAGCAATTGCTAGAACCCACCTTCTTTCTTCTTTACTGTACATATCTCCAATCTTCACAAACCTTAAAAAAAAAAAAAAAAAAAAACAACCTGACCAGGCTTGAGGCCTGCTACCACAAAATTATTATAATCTGCTACAAACTCATCATACAGATCCCACCACTTTGTGACCCTCCATCAACTAAAAGGGCTGGAATTACCAAACCTCTTATCCCGAAATAAACTTATAACCGCCCATACCACCATAAATCAACCACACAAATGTCCAGCACTCCAAAACCTCGTTCAACCCTACTCAAATAACAGAACCCTGCGATCTACTGACAAATTCCTCTTAAAAGTAACCAAATCAAATAACAGCTTTGGTGATTCATTTTATTCCAACATTATTTCCAAAGCCTGGAATGCCATCCCCAACACATTCTTAACACTACCAACTCAACCAAGTTTAAGCAACTTCTTATGGCACACTTATCTAACAATTGGCTCTGCTCATGCCCCCCCCCCCCCAGCCGACTGACGTAGATATCCCTTTACTTCTTCCCTCTTCATTACCTCTGTCTTAACTACACTTCTAATCTCCTCTCTCCCATTCTTTCCACTTTCATCTATCTTCCTTCCCTTTACCATCTCCTCACCTCCCCCCATCTGTCCTTTTCCATCTACTCCATTCCATTCGTTTCCTATATACCATCAGGAACTAAAAAACTTCAGTGTTCATCTAACCCTATCTACACTACTAGATACAGAGGCTTCCTTATCCAATATGTGTTAGTCATTTTGCTAGTAAGACTTCTTACCAAGAGTCAATGACCCACGTGTTGTACTCAAGATATTTTATTCTGTTAATTTTCAACTGTTGTAATTCTGTACTCTGAATAATCTGACAGTTATCCTGATGTTATCATTTCTTTTCATGCGTAAATGACCCACCTGTAGTATACAATTTATAAGATATTGTAAATACTATATGATGTACTTAACGTACTGTGACATGTATGAATTTATGTACTTTGAAAATTGATTATTGTATTATATACTTGTTACGTGGAGCTTTTCTTCCCGGGCCTCCACTGAAAATGGAAACAATGTGAAGCACAAACAAAGAAAACAATGCTGTGGTAAATGGCAAGGTAATATATGAGCTAATGCTTGCTCAATAAAGGAAACACGACTGAACACTGCAGGCACGTCAATAAAATAAAGAAACTTCCTTTTATTTAAACAAAATAATGTTACTAAGTGCTTTCATCCCAACTTAGTAAAGGGACTTCTTCAGAGTAACGTATCAAGCCCAAGATGCACTTTAAAAAGGCATAAACCCATGAAGATATATTGTAGCATTAAAACACAAGGAACTATTTCATTTAAAGTGACAGTGCAACATTTAACCGGCATTGTAAAAACACACCGAAATACAAATTATTACATGAACACAGACAGATTAGAACATATTTAAAAAATCAAGAAACAGATTAGAACATATTTAAGAGATCAAGAAAAATAATGAATAATTAATGAATGAATAAAAATACAAAGCTGTCCAACCTTTTAACTGAACTAGATAAATAGTGGTACTGTTGTACTGCTGAAAATGGGCTACTGGCCCAGTCAGACCTCTTTAGAAAACAAATATCAAATAAATTAAATAAATAAATATTAATAGAGACATGCTAAGAGCATTAATGAAGGAAGAAAGCAAATCAAAGCAATCAATTGGGGGGGCGGGGAATCTATCTGGTAGTGCCCACTATACAAACACTGATACAGTATTAGCAGGACTTTCAAGATGTGGGCTGAGTTAGCAGCATGCGGATTACAGCTCTCCCTGTGTGAAAATTGAAAAATTGTTAAACAAAACTTGTTAAAGTCATCAGCTTGGATAAAATTTAGTTACTTGCTACTAACTGCACTGCCTGCAAAGAAGAAATCTGGCAAAATTAAGGGAAAATAAACTAGAAAAGAAAAACACTCTGGATAAACTTGCAGCAGATCAACAAAAAGAAAGTTTTAGTACAGGAGACAATTTCCAGTAGTCTAGTATCAACCTTAAACATCAAGCCTTGCATGCAGCTAATCTCTTAGCCCTCTGTCCTGCCTTACCATTCACAGCAAATCTCTTGTCACATGACATCAGCCAAAAACAATCACACATGCAGAAAAAGAGAAAATTCAATCTTACAAGGCTGTAGGTTTCAGAAGAATATATCCCAACAGCTACTTTTATACTTCACCATATTATATTTCACCACAAAAATGCAATCATATTTTTTCAGACTATTTCATGAATATGACACTTGCCAACTTTCATTATATTTATCATAATATATTATTTCAAAAGTTGAAATATATAATGATGAATATAACTAAATGCAACTCTCAAACAGAATAATTCTGCACATGATGATTCATAAGATTTTTAAGCTAAAGTCATATGAAACGCATGTGAAAATGTGTTTGTAAATCTATGAAAAGACAATGTAGTAATTAGATTTTTTGTGTGCGCCTTCCTGACCTTCATCCTTGTTGGTAACATTTATCTGTCATCGTAAACCCCCCCCCCCCCCCCCCAAACTGCTACTGCAAGCGACTGCATGCAAGACTGCTCACAAGAATCTTGATCCAGCTGTGAGAAGATGGGCCAAAAAATGCAGGAGATAGGAGCTGGCAGTCCAACATACAGTGGGAGTCTATGTTTTTGCTAAAATGCATTGGTATGCCTAGTTATTCTGGCAACTGCTGCCATCACCTAATATGGCACCCCCTCCTCAGACTTGAAAAAAAAAAAGTTAAAGTAATTTTTTTTCATTTTAAACTGTAATAAACTGCTTTCTGCATTTGCAAAACACTGTTAACCACACAAAAACTGAGATTGCACAACAGTGGAAAAAGGCAAAACTCCCCATGCCTGAACTCATACTAAGTCCAATTCTGCAAAATTTACCATTCGACAAACAGTGAACTCATTAAAATCAGTCACTCAATTCACAATTCAACCAAAAACATTTGGCCTCAAAATACCACCATGCAAGAAAAAGTGGGAGATAGAAAACATGGACCAGGCTAGAAAGAAATACTGGCTGACTATCAAAGAGGCTTAGAAAGACTTGCAATAACAAAGAATAAGGGATTAGAGGCACTCTATCAGCTTCTGGAAAGTGACTCTGTACATGCCACAAAGAAACTATATTGGGTTGCAAGATAAAGACAGAAAGATAAAGACGATAGTCCGATACCCTTCATAAGTGATGTCAGCAGCAACCTGCTCATCAGTTGACAGGACATCAAAGGCAGATGAAAGAGGAGCATTTCCAGCTGCTTCAGAATGAAGAAAAATCCCAAAAAGCAGAGAGACAGTCTATGATAAAAGAAGAGGAAAAGCCCACCAAAGAAGTAATAAGAATAGCATTAAGGAAAATGAAGTCAGGCAAAGCAGCAGGCTCAGATGTGGCCACAGCAGATATGATAAAGATGTTGTGTGAGATGGGGAAAAATGACTCATACGACTCCCGAGGGTACTCACAATAGTAAGGAGAGAAAGGTGTTATCTCAGATAACTGAAGAATAAACATACTAATGCCACTGTACAAGAATGAAATGAACATTCACAACTGCGGGCAGTGTACAGGTATCAAACTCCTATCACACTGCATGAAACTTCTGGAGGGGGTGATTGATAAACGAATATGCAGTGCAATAGAAAGTAAGATCGGAGAGGAGTAGTTTGGATTTTCAGATCAGGATGAAACACAACTATCCTAAAATTTGCAGTGAGACATACTTAAGAAGAAGCTAGAGATGAGGACAGAGTTCATATGGCCATTCCCAGACTTGGCAAAAGCATATGACATGGTCCCAAGAAAGCTGATTTGGGCAGTCCTGAGGTAGTTCAAAGTTCCAAAAACATTGGTATAATTAGTGCAGGCTATGTACAAGGACCCATTGATTCAAGTATGAACAATGTTTGGTGCTGTTTATACTAGTGATGGACTACATTAGTAAGCAGGTCGGTGGGGAAAGGTCAACAAAGTTGCTACATGAAGATGATGTGGCATTCCAGACAGACTCTGAACAAGAAACAGAGGAATGGAATGCAAAACTGAAGGCACATAGGATGAAACTGAGTATCAGACATCAGAAGAAGCTGAGAATCGAGACAGAAGGGAAAACAGTGGAACAGGTTAACAGTTGCAAGTATCTGGGAGAGGTGGCTGAGGAGAAGGGAAGTCAGAATGAGGGGGTCAAAACTAGAATCAGAGGGGCTGCAGCTAACTGTCACAGAGTGTCAGGTGTAGTGTGTGACAGAAGAATGCCAAAGAAGCCGAAAAGTAAGCTGTACAAAACAGCGGTGCAACCAGTACTACTGTAC
The DNA here is from genome assembly GCF_019279795.1 of Protopterus annectens. Taxonomy (NCBI): domain Eukaryota; kingdom Metazoa; phylum Chordata; order Ceratodontiformes; family Protopteridae; genus Protopterus; species Protopterus annectens. Next base: position 66,842,391 of record NC_056738.1, read on the forward strand.
AGTACAGAAACCTGGGTCCTAAAGGCAGAGCAGTTGAGGAAGTTAGAGGTGATGGAGATGGTGCCTGAGACAGGTGGTGGGATGCACACTGTGGAACAGATGAAGAAATGAGGACATAAGAGGAGAAATCAAAGTAGTTTCAATTTCAGAAAAGGTCAAGGAGAACAGATTACAGCGGTTTGGGCGCATGTGCAGAAAAGCTGAAGACAATCTGGTGAAGATGATTTGGAACAAACAGGAAGAAGGCAAGAGGAAACAAAGTTGTCCATCAAAGAGGTGAATAGACTGCGAGAGGGAAGACCTATGACAGTTGGACATGAGTGTTGAGGAAGGTAGGAGAGTGTCACTGACTAAGGAGAGATGGCAATAGTCAGCACAACACCCCAACACTATGTATAAAACTGGAAAAAGGGGGTTGATAATGATGAATGATGATGTTTATAGATTCCCTATTTGTCATTTAGGAAAAGTAATTATTCTCTACACAGCTTTGCATATCAGGTGAGTCAGGGTTATGGGTCAATAATGTACATCTGTGGATACCTGCCCTTGTGCAGTGGGATACCCATTGCAGTCCTCCATTCATTTGGCATAAAACCTGTTGGAGGCTGTGATTAAACAGTGTTTATAGTAATCTCAATAATTTATGTTTCATATTATTAAGGAGACATGCTGGGATATAATCAGGACCCATTAATTCAGTGTTCTTGGTCTTGGAGAACGCCTTGAGCACCTACTCTCTAGTGACAGTTTAAGAGTTATTGATGTGGGTATGGTGCTGCGGTAGCGTTGTCGCCTCACAGTAAGACGCTGCCCGGTTCGACTCAGAGCGTCTTCTGCGTGGAGACATGCATGAATGGACGCACCTTCGTTGAAGGTTGTGCGTCAGGGCTGGCAACTCAGTACATAAAAATCAACTGCCAATCATTAGCGGACCGGAGTTCCGCTGTGGCGACCCCTAACCGGGAAAAGCCGAAAGTCACAACATCTGGCAGGGGAAAGGAGTTAAAACTTGATTAAAATTTGTTGGCCAGGTGGTTTGCTACATCTTTCAGCTCTACACAGATAGCACCATTTACAATTAATTTAGTGCATTGCTGTACATTGCTTTTGAGGTTACAGGCATAGCTAAATAACGTTTTGTGACTGTCCTTGGCCAGGGAGGGTAATTTTTCCTCAGACATGACATGGTGGACTTTATTAACCCCTTGATGTTGCTTTTTTTTTTTTTTTTTTTAAGGCTGATGAGGGATTTTTTTACCTTGCTGGATATTGCACCTCCTAATTTTTGCCATGAATTTCTTCCTTTTGTTATACAACCTATTGATGCTGGTATTCTACCAGGGTGGCTTTTTTTTTTTTTACTTGGTCCTGTGCTTAATCCAGGTAGGAGACTGCTATCTCTATTCAACTGTAACATGATTACACAGGGATTCTGTGACCAATTCGATACAAGCAGTAGTGTTTTCATGGATTATCTTTGGGGGGGCTGGAAATTTTGCAAGGGTGTCACTTCATAGTAGGAAGTTTGTCTTACAATACTTCCTAAATGTTCCAGGCTTAGCCAGTGTCCCTAATTTTACCTTTACTTCAAATGAGACAGCTTTACTGTCTGACCTAATTAACAAGGACATTACACTAGAGAGGATGTAATGCTCTGCCATGTTTGTGAGGACCAGGTCAAGTATGTTTGCATCCTTAGTGGGGGTAAAGGCTAATTGGTCCAAGGAGATTGCATTTACAAAGTCCAGGAATGCTTGGGCTTGCATGCTAGGAGTCGTGTATGATTCCCAGTTTATATTGGGATAGTTAAAGTTGCCAGTGAGTATGGTGTTAGGTTGAATGCGGAGCATCTCCAGTACATTTTACTATGTATTATAGTCTTCCTGGATCATAAAGGGGGTCTTATAGCTTGCAAGGATATTGCACAGGACTCTGTCTAATTTTTCAGGCCAACACAGATCTTAAGGGCATGGGGGGGGGGTTCTGACCATCATACCATTGGCAGGGTTTCTTTCATGCCCTACCCCATTTCTCCCTCCCCTCATTGTGATGGTGGGCATACAATGGAAAGAAGGTGACGTATTGTCTTGCCTCCACATCAGCAGCTCCATCAATGTCTCCATACTAATCCCACAATAGATTATTCCTCACTCACACAACTTTGACCTCCGCCAGGGATGATTACCCTCACCCCTCCCCAGATAGGAATGCTCATCTCTCCGTGCCGTTCAAGTCAGTTGCCCAAGCTGCTAATCAAACCTGGGTTGGCTGGACCATAGTCAGGGTTTTATCCCTCTATGTTACTAGAGCAGCATTACAGTGTAGATTTAAGTTCCTGTAGCAGGTATTAGTAGAACTACTGGATCTAAGAAGGTGGAAAAAGGTCAGAAAAGTAGGTGTGTGTGTGTGTGTGTGTGTGTGTGTGTGTGTGTGTGTGTGTGTGTGTGTGTGTGTGTGTGTGTATGAGTGAGTGAGTGCATCCGTGTGTGCCCATATAAGTGCATACAGAATAAAACCAAATGACTGCACAGCTAGTCACTACAACATAAAAATGAAAGTAGATTTTTTTTTTGCCTGAGGCAAGTACCCTGCAACCACAAACAATGTGGGGTGCTGCACCACCACTACTTATACATACGAATTCTGGGATTCCACAGTAGTGGGTAAAACTGGAAAGTCCAGAAACCTCACTGTCTGGCAATATCGCACAAGTGCAACTTCATATATTTGATGGTGTAAATTGACCAAAATATCTGATGATTCATATTTCAGCTAAACAGTATATTTAAGAGCATGCACTGCATATACATGCACACTGAATATATGAATGTGCACATGCGTATAGAGTATATAAACACATATATGTATACTCGTACATATACAGACATGAATGCATTTGTGTCCCCACACATCTGCACTAAAAAACTGGAATGCAGCAAAAGACATTCAGCTTAATCACCTCAGTAGCAGCTTTGAAATTTCACAACTTTTCCATAGCCATGTTTGTACCTGCTATGGCCCAGCACAGCACTAGCCAGCACCAATTAATTGTAAAATCTTGTAAAAACACATTATGACTCTACATTATTTTTTCTGAATGCAAACAGCTAATTTTGTGCATTTCAGTTACGTAAAGTCCTACTGACTGATCAAAAATTATTCACTCCCTAATATAAAGCGAGTCTAAGATCCATTTCACTTCAGTAGACCACTGCTTCCTCATTCTCATCTGACTCTGGCATCTTTTATTGTGTGACAACTTTACTTAATTGTCTTATTCATTTTACAATCTTTTTAATCACAGTACTTAATTTTACCAGATGCATTCAGTTCACACTGTTCTCAGTTGTTGGTAGCACTTACCGCTCTGTGGGCTTTGCAGTTACTGAATCATAGACTACATTTTTTAATTTATGTAATTTCTTTAAAAAAATGGAACTATTATCAAAACACTGCTGAAATCGAGATGCCATTCATGTACATGTATTTCTATTTACCATACCTTACTGATGTGCTTCAGTGTAACATCCGCTAATCTGTCCAAAATCGGCATGCAGAGGTAGTTTGTTCTTGTCAAAAAAAGTGCAAACTCAATTATATTTGTCCATGTAAGTTGGTCAAGCAAACGCTGGCAAGTGATTATTGCTTCCTCAAGAAGCATTTCTTCAAACCATTCACCTGAAATGTACTTCGTCTCCTCTAGCAGCAGGTCCATGTTGTTTGCTTTTCTCAGCCTTTCTATGCCAAACTTATTCAGCTTCTGTAACAGTTTCACATAAACCCCAGATGTGCTGTGATGATGAGAAGGGTCATTGCGAATCCACTTAGCAGTAGCTAAGGCAAACGTATTTAGATCACTCAAGTTACACTGTGGTAACACTGCATCAATCCGTGATATAACATCATTGTCCACTCGAGAAGCAGGCAGCATGGAAAGAACACGAACCAACATAGCTATCTCACAGGGTGTAACACTGATCTGCAAAAAGCTACAATGTAGAAAAAGGCATGGTGAACACACATTATTTTAGAACTACACCTCATAGATGATCCTCACCAGCAGAATGCAATGCTAAAACAATACAGCTTTTCTACGCTGTTATTGTACTATTTACATCTAACAATAGAAAAAAACACTGTCAATCACAAAATGTTCCAATATACAGTCTACAAACTCTTCACTAATTAAGAGGTAACAGGAAATTTAAATAGATGTAGAAAATCATTTAAAATGATTCAGTGTTGTCATTTATAGCTTTGTGTGTGTGTGTGTGTGTGTGTGTGTGTGTGTGTGTGTGTGTGTGTGTGTGTGTGTGTGTGTGTGTGTGTGTGCGTGTGTAGATAAATAGTTTTTAAAAAGAAACAGAGCAGCATCCTATGAAAGGGATGATTTGCCTTGTTTATGTCATACTACACTCTTGTATATAATGACATGAAAGTTAGGGGACACCTTCCATTAAAAAATATGACAAGCAGTTTTACAGAACATTTTGCTCTATAAACAATCATTCAGACAGGAATCGAAAGCAACATACAACCAACATCTGTTTTGTATGCCCAACATCTAATGGTAGCAACACTCTTAATAAACAGGGATCATATCATCCGCATACTAGTATTCTCCATCAGATTGATTTCTGGTAATAAACACACTTCAGGAACTGAAAAAGACTACAAAATAACATTCTGCACTGGAAAGTGAATGCACATTTCCATCTCTGAGGATCTCCATATCTGAGGCAGAGAAAGACCCAAAAAAATGAATCTTATCCTTCCAAGGAATAGAGATCTGCCCTGGATTCTAATGAAGACTCTATGGAATAAAGCAAGCAACCTTCTAGATTTTATTCCAGATTTGGTGAGGAACACATCAAGCCAGGGAACTATGGAAGAAGTTTTACATCAAGAATCTATTCGACAAACTGTAGACAGTTCAGTATAAGAATCACATGTAAAGGTAGGCCAGTAGATTGTGAAAATATAGGCTGCCATCATGCGAATCACGCAGCATGGGATATATCTGGAATGAGTAACAGGAAGACTTACTTTCTTAAAACTATCACCCTCAGAGCTAGACTGGGTGGCACAGAGGTCATGGAATGAACTAGAAGGAGGACTGATGGTTCTGAAATCAATTAAATACTTACAAAAATGAAGTCAAGATAGCATTCATAAGGGGCCTGAGAAGTTACCAAACATCTAAATGTGGCAACACAAATAGACTGTTGTGGTAGAAAGCCAGCATCATAAAGCATATGGCAACCTCTACTAAAGATACAGAGATACTGTAGAAGAATAATTGTGTGAAAACTCACCATAACAGTAGACATTCTAGTAGGATCACTGCAACAGTAGAATTCCTGATATATGGGAATTAGATACAGGCATACATCAATCAGACTGGCCCACCTCCAGATCTCTGCAGACATCAGGTAAGACCATCTCCTCCCAAGCCTGAAGATGTACACTTGTACATAAAATAAACAGACAGTTGGCTTGTGCCATTTTCTGTTTATTTTTTTTCCAGTGAAGGTAAAAAGGCTACACCTTGTGAAGGAAAGAGCCTTTAGTATTGACAGAGTATATTTAGTCCTAACTGTGGTTCCCTGCCTTCAGACTCTAAAATGTCCTGAAAGTCTAGATAGCAAAAAGGGACACCATTTGCCACTGGCTCCTCTTCTTCCACTTCTGAGATGCTACAAGGCTAACAAAGTCTGCAGGGGGGAGCCTTGGGGAAGGTGAGAGGGTCTAGAGTTTCACTAATGACCTTACTTGAACATCACTGCTATGCTGTGCTCTTACATAGCTGTACTGCCTTCTTTATAACAATCTTGGTTGCAGTACAGCTACTGATATATGAGAAAGTCTCCCAAATTTATACATCAGGAATGAAAGGATAGAGATGTGTCCTATCGGATTCCTCCACAGGGGCCATTGCAGGACATAGTAGCATGCCCTCCAAGCTCCTGGACTGGAAATCTATCTTGTAATGTTTAGACAATGTATAGATGAAAGACAGTGTAGCCATTTTGCAAACACATTGAGATGAGACATACCTGACAAAGAAAATGTCCAGGTGGACAGCTTTCTAATGTGCTCCTGTATTACCTTTCCATGCTTTTCATAATGAAACAATGCACAGTTCACTAGACATTTACATCTGTTGCCCTGAGTATCTGAGCTGTCTCTGAATGTCCAACTGGTGAAGGACTCTCTCCTCCTTATTTTGCTATCATAAGAAAATACCAGTAGTTCATAGGTAGGTACTAGGCTATCGGCCCAAGGGCCTACGTAAGCCTAGCCAGCAAGGTTCCATAGCTTACGCCACCCAAGAAAGTTATAGTTGAATGGTCTGGTTAAGACAAAACTCCAAGACTAACCTGGACATGAATGAGGAGCTTATCTTGAGGCTGACCCTGTCCCACTGAAAAACTAAGAATGGTTCTATAACCATCAAAGCTGCCTGCAGTTCTGAGATTCTCTTAGCAGAAGTGAAACCTACCAATAAGATGGTCTTCCAGGAAAAGCATGTTATTGGAGCTAAAGCCAGTAGTCTGAAGGTATCAAGTGTCAGTTTCATCAGCACAAATATTCAACTTCAAGAAAGCAGGACTTACCTTCAAATTGAGCAAGGTAGATCCCCGACCAATTTTAATGAAAAAATATGAAAGGCCTAATAAAAAATATATCTAAAGTAAAAGAGAACAAGAAGTGCCTCCACATCACCAGTGTCCTCTTTTCTCTTTATGCAGGAGATGGAGAAACTTCACCATTTGCTGGGTATGACTTCCCAATATTATACTTCATAACCTTTTTTTGTTACACTGAGCACATCTTAAAAAAACAGAGGCCTGAAAGGAATATAAATCAGATGATCCAGGCTGGAAGAAAGAGTCCCTTTAAATTCATCTGAATCCGGGATCCAGAGTGTTGAGTAATCACACCTAGTTGCCAGGAAAGGAAAACAGCTCCTTTGCCATATGTCACAATATGGAAAAACAGTGGTGCCTGAGTCACTATTACCATAATCATTTCTGGTCCATATAGCTTCACTTTTTGCAACACTTGTAGTATCAGTGTGTGTGGGGGTGGGGTGGGAGGGTAAGGATACAAAAAAATGTTCTGCCAATGGAATGAAAAAACATCCATGCTCCCAATATTGCCTCCTGGCAATCAAAAGCAGTACCTGTACAGCTAGTAGTTCATCAGAGAACCAAGAAGCTGATGTTCATATCCTCCAGTAGTCCAACAACAACATGAACATCTACTTTTTTCAACTGCTACATATATTTCTTTAAGCAAAGATAGTCCTGCTCAGGCTGACTGTTATCTTGCTGAGATCGAATAGGATGCCTCATGTTATGTCTGTTTGTGTCATCCAGTCCCACTGCCAACCTGCAGAGTGGGTGTGAATGAGTTCTACCCTGCTTGCGTATACACTACATCACTGTGGAGGTGTCTGTTAAAAACACACTATCCTTCAAGAGTTTGAAAGCTCCGCAGGCCAGAATGACCACCACCATCCCTTTTAAGTAATGTTTACCCTGAAGACCCTGCTCCAAGCCTCACACATCTCTTTAATCCAAGCAGGGACTTCTACATGGGACTAGGACCACTTGTTCTGGACAGTTAGTGATCTCATGTGCCCCTCTCAAGGCAATGCCTGCAACATAAGGCTCGATCATACTAAGGTGGTGAGAAGCATGGGCCCCATTCATCACGCTTGCTTCACCCACCAAATAAGCTGTTTCTGAATTCAAATTAGCACAAGGGGCTGTGTATGCTGGTCCCACTGAGGCTTCAAGTACCACTGGATCTTTCTCATATGAAGTCTCCCCAAGGGCACCATAAAAATAGCTGCAGCCAAGAAAACTAAGGCTTGAATAATTCTCTTTCTATAATAAAGACTCCCTTGGTGTGCAGGAGGAAGAAGACTTTCAGGGAAGTAATTTTCTCCATTGAAAGACAAACTTTGCATCCTATGGTATTAACAGCATCCACAAGGAAGTCTGTGTCAGTGGTGAAATTCAATTTGGTTAGATTATGGAAGAGTCTTGTGTTCTGGACACAGTCTACAGCCATTTTTAGATTCTCCTGGATCTTCTACTCAGTTACTGACTGAAGGAGTAGATAATCCAGTTAAGGACGGATACGTGTGCATTTGGAATGCATGTTACCACTGGCCTCAGACATTTCTGGACACTCCATATGAAGTAAAAAGCCCAAAGGGCAAGAGGTAAACTGGAAATGGTGGTCCTCTTAACTTGGATCTCAAAAATATTCAGGATAGACTGATACAGCCATGACTATGCCCCAGCTGACTGGAGTCTAATTAATGACTTAGGCACTGGAAGAGACAGGGAGAGTGGGAGACTTATGCTAGCTCATCCATCCTGGGGGAAAGAAAGATAGTGGTTCCTATCCGCCAGCAGTTTCAGAGCAAGTTGAGGTTTGTACATTCCTGATGGCCATAGACTGGGCAAAGGAGGCTTGGTAAACCCAAGATGGTGACAGTAGCTCTCAATCAGCATGTGTATGGAGCACAAGCACACATCAGGAGAGACAATGAAGGATGCTGCTGTAGTGAAGTAGATGCCCACGTCAGTCAACAGGGGTATGGTTAGGGCAAGATCAGAAACTCCTCTCATGGTTGACTGTAATGGCAATGTGGGATTGATGTTTCCTGATAATGGTAACAAATGGGAAACACCAGCAACTTGTTGGTCAGCAGGCACAGAGGCAAGAAAAATGATACTGAAGTAAAAAAAAAAAAATCAGTACTCTTTGTAGATGGGAATGCTGAGATATTTATTCTTCAGGTCTAACATTTCTAGCAAGACCATGAACAAGAGCAGAAGGAGCAGGGATTGTAGTGTCAAAAAGAAATTAAGCCTTGAGAAAGCCAAGATTTGCCTCCAAGGTCCATCTTTTTTGAGAACCAATACTAACCTTCAGTTTTAAAAAATATAGATAATCCTTCCTCTTTGGGAACTGTCTTTATAGATTCTTACAACAAAAAGCTGGAAGACAAGGGGACAAACTACAGCCATCTTGTCCTTGGGTGGTGATGATGCGTTTGACCCAGCTTTGTGATGTTATGCTTGTCCACCTGTCCGTGAACTGGGTTAGTCTGTCGCCTAAGCTAAAGAGTGAGTGGGGTGTTACACTGGTAGGGGTGAAAGGGGAAGGGAGGTTTCCAGCTGATTCATAACTGCTTAGAAGAGGTAGCTTGGATGTTCCCTGCAGATTTACTTAACATTATGACTCCTGTCATTTTTATTTTGCAGATACTTTCTTGTTCCTGCCTGTTGGCCTTTGGTCTGATGTTTGTAAAATAGCCCAAGTTTCAATGAAAATTTTCATTTGTTACTGGGTATGGGGGAAGAAAAAGCTGCTTAATTGCTTCCATGGTTTCTCCTTTTTCCTCAAATGTCTTGAAGATTTCCTGGGGTTAGGTTAGAGGTCAGACACCCTTCATAATGGATGACAGCAACAAACTGCTCACCAGTCCACAGGACATCAAAGGCAGATGAAAGAAGTACTTCCAGTAGCTTCAGAATGAAAAAAAAACAAACAAAAGCTGTACTGCCCAATACACAGCCTATGCTGGAAAGAGAGGAAGAGCCCAGGAAGAGCCCACCATAGAAGAAGTAAGGTCACCACTAAGGAAAATGAAGTCAGATAAAGCAGCAGGTTCAGATGAGGTCACAGCAGATATGATAAAGATGTTGGGTGAGTCAGGGAAGAAATGTCTCCTGAGGGTACTCATAGCAGTATGTAGAGAAAGAGTGACTGGAGAATAGGCTTACCAGTGCTAGTGTTAAAGACAAAGGGGACATTCACAACTGCGGGCAGTATAGAGGTATTAAACTCCTAATACAGTGTATAAAAGTCCTAGACAGGACGACTGGCAAACAAATATAGTGAGCAGAAGAAAGTAAGATGGCAGATAAGTAGTCTGGATTCAGATCAGGATGCAGTACAACTGATATTACATTTCCAGTGAGACAGATACTTTAGAAGAAGCCAGAGATCAGAAAATAATCCAACCGGGCATTAACTGAATAGGAGAAAGCATAAAACAAAGTACCAAGAAAGCTGATTTCAGCAGTCCTGTGATGACTGATGATGATTTTTAGAGTTGGGTTCCCAAACAAGTAATTACTGGCCAGAGGAGCAGTTGACAGTCCCCCTCTCACATACTCAGGACTCTTAGCCAAGTACTCTGCCTTACAATGGACCTACAGTGCATTCCCTGTGTTGTACCGAATTTATCGCATGCTTTCTCATCTTCTGAGAAATCTGTGACACCCTAGAAATCTGCAGCTTTGGGGATTTGTCCTTGTTTTCCAGATAGGTTCTCTGTTGGTCTTAAATATTTCACTGTCATACTTGGCCAGGTTTGTCTGGCAATTAATCCCTCTAAAACACCACTGGATGTTGGGGATAGCACCCTAATCAGCAAAGACATACAAAATCTCCCAATTATTTGTCTGTATGACGAGGGACCTAAACACACACATTTAGGGAACCAAAGCTGACCACGGAGCAAGGAGTGCAGAATTGTTTTCTATTTAACTGACTAACTAGGTTAAATCAGCTCATCAATAGCATCATCACGCTCTTCAAATATAGCTGGAGTTTTACTTTTTTCTCAGGATACTAATATCTTTGAGACTCACAATCAAAAATAATCTCCTGCCTGTGCATCTAAAATTCTCTACCAAAGGATTATCCAAGGGGAAGGCAATCAAACCAAATTGCCCTGCACATTCAAATTCTTTCCAATACAGATCCAGCAAAATCTGTACCATAAAAATGCAGCTGGGCAGGTATAAAAATACACCTTAAAGGAATTAAGAAGAAAGCTTTCTGCAGATCTGTTGTCTTTCAAGTATGAGACAACAAACAGTAGTGCCTGGGAGACCAGTAAAACTGGAACTGGATGCCAAGAGCCAAGTAGTTAAGGTACCATGCTGCCGGAGTGACTGACATTCCAGGTATTGATAGGTTCATAGGTAAGTACTAGGCTAATTGCCCGTCTGGGCCATTTTAAGTCTAGCCAATTTCCTTTTTGGTGCTTGAATTAACCTATCATGTTTGGTGTTAGACGTGCCTTACCCATCCCATGGTTGATAATTATATATTACCCCTATTAAGAATAAATGTGATTATACCATAGATATTTGATGAGACTTGTGTATGGCATAAAGCAGTCAGCAATTGCCTCTGTCTATTAGTAACACAGGGGGCAGTCCTGGGGTAAATTTTCAATTGTCCATTCATAGATTCAAGATGAGCTTGAACACTGACAGGGATGACTTTTGTTTTACATGGATTCAAACAAGTTTTGCTCGTTTTATTTTGTTTACCTTGCTGAAAATTTAATTGCTGTGCTTGTACAGTCATCAGACTGCATTCAATAATTGTTGTGTTACTTACCTGACAATTTAGTAGTATCTCAACAAGTTTTGATCATTTTATTTCATTTTCTTTGCTGGTCATTCAAATGTTTTGCTGTTCGGTCACCTGACTGAATTCATTAATTACCATGTTGTTTCCACTGTGCTTCATCTGCTGGTTTCCCCCCATTTTAACTATTTATAACTTAGCTACCATGACAGCAAAGTTTCAAGCAAGTATGTGGTCAGTGATTACAAGTCGTTGCTGTTACCGGAAAGTTATTACTGGCTGGAGCCAAAAGCTGTTTTTTTTTTTTTTTTTTTTTTTTTTTTTCATTGGTTTGTTTAAATTCTTACCAGAAATATATCATACAATGCCACACAAACCTCTGTCTGACAGATGCAGGCACTCTGACTGGAGTATTACTTCTAGTAAAACTAGACAGAGCCACACCCATGAACAGGCTTTGCTAAAGGCACTTCCTCGATATTTAGGACCATGTTAAGTTACTATTAGTTGTTTCGACATTAGTAGAGCACATCCAATAGTTAATTATTATACTACAAATTTTTAACTACTGACTAATATAGAATATTATAGAATATTCTGTACACATAAACATTTATCAAGGAAATTAAACATTTAACATTTTGAAGTCATAAGGATTCATTAGAAAAGTGTCCAGAAAACCAAATATCTCACAAATAAATCTTATATCCCTAAATTTCTACACTCTTGGACTAAATGGAAGGTCAGCCAGCTTGTATTCCCTCACTTGCCAGCTTCAAGGTATTTGTTATACTCAGATAGTGTACAAAATATCTGATGCCCATGGACAATGAGCTACTACTTACCTCAACTAAAATTACCTGTGAGAGATGCAAATACTTAAAGTGGAGGCATCATACTGACAAAAAAACCCAGACTGTGAGTTTAACACACCTACACAGTACTCCACAGAAATACACTGAAATTATCACATGCTGAGGCTGTAAAAAAGTCATTGCCTAAGCCTCCAGGGTCAAACATGTAAGTCTCAGTGGAAATGAATGACAATAACAACACATACTGCCTCACCCTTGACAGCATCATCAGGAAAAAACATAGCCCCAGATAGAGTATATTTAAAACACCCACCAATAAAAAAGTTCTGGGGATTGGAGACTCCAAAGTAAGAGACACAGACACACACACACACACACACACACACACACACACACACACACACACACACTACTCCCACAAGGCTGGAGAAAAACAGGGCGAGTCCGAGTCATCTTTTAGGTGCCATGATCTTAGACATCTCAAGGGCCCTCAAGAGGAACAAGTATGATGACAACATGTTGATGGTCCATGTAGGTGAAACTGAACTAGCATACAAAATCCCAAGGCATTTGCAGAAAGGCATTTCCAAGCTCTCAGTGTACGTCACAAATGTAGGAAACACTCTAGTATTGAGAAGAATCCTACCTTTTCCAAGAATGATGCCAAAGTACAAGTAAAAGATAATTACTTTCGACAACTGGGTAAGTTACTGGTGTCATTAAACAGGGATCCAGTATTTGTCAGCATGGGATGAAATGTTGAACATCCCTACTTACTTTGCCAAAGATGGCTTGCACTTCTTATTCCAGGGCTTCCAAAGTCTGGAGAAAGCCTGTGTTAACCCCATAGTGCCTTTTTTGGGAAACGTCCAGCTAATGGATCTTACAACCTAAAAAACATATCAAACAAAGCAGTGGACAATATGAATGTGGAGCTGTTCATTGGAATCTATATAAAATGCCTTACCATGAAGCCTACCTTAATCTGGAGCACATTCACGTGTGTAGTATTACTGAAATCTGGTTTAAAAGTGCAGAAAGCACCCGCTCTGTACCAGAGTTTTAAGCCTACTACATCTTTAGACCCAATCGGTTTTGGGGTTAAGTATCCGTATTTGTTCAAGACCACATTATCTAGAAGTATATTCCCACAGAGACACAAAAGGAACTTACTGAGATTCATCTCACTGTAAATAAAACAAACTATCAGACCACAGAATGTTAAAGGACCTCACCCCCACACCCACCATAATCCCTGAAAACCATGTCCATTTCTTAAATACAATGGATGAATTTCCAAAACAAAAAAAAAGTCATCATCCTAGGAGATTAACTACTTCCTGATAAACTGAGAAACCTATATATCAAATGTAAGCTATGCCCCAAAACTCCTTGATTTCATAAGCAAGAATTCCCTGGCTCAAACAGGCAAATCCCACTAGAAGATAAAATGTTCTTAACCTGGTACTTCCAAAAATATAGCATCGATACGTACTATCCCACTGTTATCTACTTCCCCAGTTAAGTGTAACAACACATTGATTAACTTTCTCTTTCAAAATCTCTTATCCAGCAGATACATATCTCTTAGTATTCAAAGACTAAACAACCATATAAACTTCCTACAATTCAATAATGAAGTCTCCCAAGTTCAAGTATAACTATAATCCCTAAAAGTTTGACACAACTAGTGGTTATGGAAATAAATTTTACACTGACCTAGAAAACTGTTTAAATCTAGCAGTCTCCATGACAACTAAACAAAATGGGAAGGACAACAGCAAACCAGCCTTGTGGTCCACATGCATAATAAAAGGAAAAGCTCATTAGAATAGACAGCAAAACTGAAGAGCCACAACTCATGGTCAACATCAAAGTTTTATTCAAGATACTGAAAAATACCATCAGGAAAACAAAGGCATTGCCATGAACTTAGGCTGGCATCAGGAGCTAAGGGTAATTACAAATCTTTCTTTACTTATGTCAGGAAGTTACAAAATAACACTCATCATTGCTATGAACGTATTCATAATGACACTACTTACTCTAATCCAGTGGATACGGCAAATAAATTAGCTAACAAAGTCACTGCAGATGTCACCCCAGAAATGTCTATACAAAATCCACATATATCCAAGTACCTGACCCTATCACAAAAGAATACCTGTTAAATGTACTCATCAAAACAAAACATACATCCTTTATAGAACCTGATAACATACCAGGCTACCTGCTGAACAGCACTAAACATGTGTTGGTGGACATGCTCTTGCAACTATTCAACCAAAGCTTATCCAGTGGCTTCATCCCAGAGGTTTAGAACACAACAGTTGCATTACAGACCCATCAGTCTGACAAGCATCAGCTGCAAGGCTATGGAAAGGGTCACAGCTGACCTGATAAGCTACAATACATAAAACAGTGACCCCAGTTTTGACTTTGTTAAGGGTATATCCTGTCTAACCAATCTGGTGAATTTTTCTGAGTGAGTAACAAGCAGTGGACAGTGTCATACTGTCCATGCAGCATAACTTCACCTCATAAAGGCATCTGATATCCTATCACAAGCCAACATTATCAACAAGTTCAATTCACTCCAAACTGATCCTTATTGATCCCTATATAATTAGATGGGTAGCTAATTGGTATCCACACTGTGATAGTGGCAGGCACATCCTTAGAGAGGAAGAAAGTAACCAGTGGGATAAATTAAGACCTCTGCTGTTTAGTGTACACTTCTCTGGGAATTCTGATTAACCAGCTTTGCAGATGATTGCAAAGGGTCTATATTATATCCTCAAAGAGTCAGTTCAGCGAATGGCATTTTATATCAAAATGCCATTCAGTGAACTTGTTCTTGTGGGGGGCTGTGCCCCCACACCCCATGCTAATTATATATACCAACTCTGAGATCGCACTACAGTGATGAAAGGGCAAATTTTCTGATCTTCACTATACTGCAATCTCACTATGAACAGTTGGCTGAATGGCATTTTGATGTAAAATGCCGTTCGCTGAACTGACTCTTCGAGGATATAACACAGACCTGATTGCAAACTGGGTGGTATACTTAAATCCCCTTCTAATATGCAGAAGCTACAAAGTGAGCTTACAACATGTTAATAGCTGGTGCTCTGAAAACTGGGAAAAAATGCAAACCTGTTGCATTTGGAAGACAAACCCTCTATCAAGCTTACAGTACAGAAAACACTCACTCAAAAATGAAGATGCTGTGAGAGACCTTGGAACGCAGATGGATAATTCCCTTTCAGTCTACCTTCATGTTTCAGCAGTGGTTAGGAAATCCTTAATCACAATGAGTATGTACTCTAGAGCCAAAGAATGCCCTAGTCCTCTATATTCTGTGCTGATCAGACCCACCACTGAATATAATGCCCTCTTGTGGAAGAGACTCCAAAGGATCCAGACAGAGAGATAACAGGCTTAAAGGACCTGCAATATCAAGAGAAGCTGGAAGCCTTGCCCCTGTATTCACTATTCTAAAGATTCCTTAGGGGCAATTTATGACTTACCTTCTAGACCATTAGGGATATGGCAGTCAAATAACTCTTACTTCACCACCAATAAGAAAGTCCAGCAAACACAAGAATCAGAGATCAGAACCTGCTTCAGCAAACAAACAAGTCAAGATGGAGACAGATTTGTCAAGCAATGACTACCCCTTCGCTGGCTCAAACTTTCTTGCAAGAACAAGCACTGTGACACACTATCTTAATTTAAGAAGGAATTAAACAAACTGGATGGATATTCATAAATTCACCCTGGTATACCTGGCCTATTGCTCCCTGAAAAAAGAGGTAAGGTCTAAGGGTAGGCACTGTCAAGATATAAATGGCCACATCACCCAGTTGCCCTGTATATTCTATGATTCTACAGTTCTATACCTGGGAAGGTGAGCAAATGATTCATGCAGGCAGCCAAATTTTTCATATTGTTTTGTTTTATTATGCTAGACAGAAGAAATAACTAAGGATTCAGCTTTACCAGACTCACCAAAGGAACCATCACATCCGGATGTGGCCTAAAGATATGATTTGCTTTCTATAAAAAAAAAAAAAATAGTTCCATGATACAAGCTCTAAATGACTGACCCAGCATTAAATCTTCTTTTGAAGGGAGTGCTCTGGACTGTTAAAAAGGCCTTAGCATTATTCTAAGACTTTCACAAAGAAGTGATTCTCAGGAAGAGAGTTGGCAGAAGAAAAAAAAAGAGAACAATTCACTATGTTGAGCATTAACAGAAGGAAGATACTCAGTCTCCTTTAGCGTTGATGCAAACAAAGGTTCAAAGGCAGAAGGAGAAGAACTTCTGTTTCTAGAATTTCTCCAATAAATCCTACATTTCACGGATCTAGGAGAAGGAAAAGAAAACTGATGCACAAGCTAAGAAGTATTATAGAAGTATGCACTAGAGAGCACAAAAAAGCCTTCACCAGTGGAACAAGATCAGGAGAAGATTGCTCTAACTAGGAATTCCATGCCAATGAAGATAGCACTGGGAACCCTACCTACTAAAGAAATTGGGTACTTGTTGCAAGTAATTTCCATGTACAAGCTCAGTTTGTTTTCACAAAGCCAAAATAACAGAATCCTGAAAGCAACAGATGCCACCTGGGCAACTGGGAGATTTAAGACACACTATCCTGAACCTTGAGATTGGACTCTGTATGCAGCAGCAAGCCATTATGAGGGGGAAAAATTCTGAGGAGGCAACCCCTGGAGACTAACATCAGACAACATACTTACTGCAGTTTAACCAGAACCTTGAAATCCTTCTACCACTACTAGTGAAGCCCTTGCTGGAGAAGGGCTAGAAGCAGAAAAAACTGCAAGTTAGCCTTTGTTAGCATAAAATGCCATCTAAAGGTTCACACATCCTTGCAACTGCTATATGGAAAGTATTAACAGTCACTACTTGTGATAAAATGCAACATCAGTCGCTGGTGTAGTGACGGGTAGTACAGCTGAATAATTACTCACCTTAAGCAGATTATAAATGTGCACACGCAGACACACAAACACACACATAAACACACACACACAAACACACGCACACAAAACCCATTTATATTTATACACACACATATCTATATATCTATATCTATATATGTGTGTGTGTATAATATTTACACATACATGCGTGTGTGTGTGTGTGTGTGTGTGTGTGTGTGTGTGTCTGTATATATATATATATATATATATATACATATATATATATATATATATATATATATATATATATACACATATATATGTGTGTCTGTGTATGTATATATACATATATATATATATATATATATATATATATATATATATATATATATAAATAACATACACTCACAGCTAGGGCTGCAGCTCAGAAGTTTTGGCCCTGAAATCATATTGATTTGCTGAAGGTAATTTCAGGTAAATGCTGCTTATGGAAAATAAAATCAATGAAAATCATTTTCAATGAATCTAAAAATACCCTTTCTTGCAAGCAGCAAACATGACTGCATACATCATGGACAGGCCACCCTCACATTACCACAGACTTACATATACCAACTCCATCATCACACAACAGTAAAGAAAAGTGTAAACGTTTATTAGTGCTGAAAGTGGATTCAATGATTTTACTTCGCACAAATGGCATTCACTGAGGAAACCTGTACAGAGCTTGTGTCAGGCTCTCCTTGTCCTGACTATGCCCAAACAATCAGGGTTTATTTGGTGGCCTGACTGCTGAAAGAGATTCAGAAGGTGAAATGGAAGTAAGAGGCCAATGCTGGCCTCATCCATCCCAGGAGAAGGTGGGACAGAGTTCCACTGCAAGAACAGTATGTACCTATTCTGTTAGGTAGGTTCATTGGTAGTTACTAGGCTTTCAGTCCAGAGATCATTTAGGACCCTAGCCCAAATTACTAGTTGTCACTGTCTGTTTAAGTGACTTGCTTAAATATACAGTAGGCACATGAGGGCTGAAGGAATCAAATCCTGTTCCATAGGAACTACAGCTCACAGCATTAATTGTCTGCACTAACTGCCAGTGTATTAAGGCCAGAGCTCCACCTAGGTAAAATGCCAGGATCCCAGTTCTCAAATTAAGAATGTGGGGGGATGAAACTGTTGAGGACTGCATGTACTCTGGCTGGGGATGCAGATGTATAAAGGCCGTTGCCTTTAACATTAGCATTTTACAAAAAGTGGCTAGCCACCTGGTGCAAAAAACAGTGCAGTTACTGCTAGCTCTGTGGCACAGAGGGATAAAGTCCTGACTTTGACTCCAATTACCAGGGAATGACTAGTGACTTGGAAAGTGAAGAAGCCAGCTGGAGAGGGAGGGACTGAATGTCTGATACTAGACTATCCATTCTACTGGAAGAGAGGGAACTTGGTCCAAGGCGCTGGTGGATGCTGAGTAGACTAAATCAGGTGCAAAGAACTGCCAAGCAGCAATTGTGATGTAGGTGGGATAGATTGGGGTCATACCTTTCAACCTCTTTTCTCAAGAATTCAGGACAAAGCCTAAAATAATGGAAGATAAAAGCTCAAAAATGGGGGCAGACTTTAAATAAGCTCTTATAAACTTAGAAAGATGATAGAATAGCAAGATTTGTGTTAGCATGATGCATTTTCTGAAGGATATAGTCTAAAACTCAAATTTATGTCATTACTTAGTGCCTTTATACTTCTGTGAGTTGCCAGAAAACTACAAATTTTATGAGTAACAGACCAAAACCATGAGGCAAAAATCTGGACATTCTGTGAAAATCTGGACAGTTGAGAGGTATGGATGGGGTCCACCTCTGCAGTCCCTACTTCTGCAATGTGCACAGCAGCCTCGCAAAACATTAAATAACATCAAGAAAATCATTCGTCAGGCACTGAGGCTGAGCTACACCAAAGGACTAACCCACCTTCTCCAGCAGCCAGCTTTCATACAAAGGCTTCAATTCTCGATCCCCTTACATCCTTAAGGAATGCCCCACTCTAGGAAGACATGCCAGACACACTGTGGGAGATGGTGCTTTCAGCAGACTGATGATCTACCAGCCATGCTGGACACACAGAAATGCTATAAAATGAAAAGCAGATAAACTTCCAGTAAGGGCTTCATGGAGTAAACTGCTTTCTTCAGTGCTCCTTCTCTCCTGGCTCGATCTTTTAAGATCTTTAATGTTAGAAAGCTCTTTTGTACTCAGCAGACTGCTTACGCAGTAATTCATTCACTGATCAAAGACCGAATGCCTGATAAGAAAATTGTCAGCAGTCCTACCAGAAGGTTCATAGCAGAGTTCAATGAACCCTGCCCAAGTTAAGAATGCAGTTTTTCACCCTTTGTTTGCTGATATGGAGGAAATATACAAGAAAATTGAGCAGTTAATGGGTGAAACACCCAGCAAAAATGGATCATTCACTTTTAGAATATATGGCTCAAATTGACAGTAAAATTAAGGACATTAAAGAAACAGTCACAAAGCACTCTGATCAGTTAGCTAACATTAACAGTGATATGTCAGGTCAAAAATAAAAGCTGGAATTTACAGAGACTAGACTAGAAAATGTCAATGCTAAACTAGTAGATTTAGAGGATCATAACAGGAGGAAAAATATTAGATTTAGAGGATCATAACAGGAAGACAAATATTGGATTTAATGGTATCAGAGGAAATGCAGAAGCTAGTGTTTAGCCTTCAAGCGACATAATAGTTGCAAGGGCTATGGAACAAATGTGTTCACCATGTTTTCCCCTGCTCCAATGAGGATAAAAAAATGAGGATTCCCAGGCCAGTACTGGTGAGATTTGTTATTAATTAGAAAAAGGAAAAGGTGTTTTCTGTGTTGTGGACTCTGGCAGTGCCTTTTCATAAATGGAAGCAATAGTGCTTGCTGACAATGGTGTCCCTGAAACAGGTATTAAAGGACAGTGTTTTGGCAAGCCATACAAATCTGAAGACAAAATAAATGGAGCTTCATCCTACCAATTTAAAAAGGTATTGCCACCTAGAGGCCCCTTTACTTTTTAATCTGCTAACAAAGTTAAGATTAAGACCCAGCAATCTTCAATCACGGAAGGAACCATCTTGTAAAAGCCACCACAGACTGCTTTTCCCAATGAAACTGAAGGACACAAGACACCTTTTTATAAATCTATGGAGCAGTTTACCTTATTCTGTGATAGAAAGCTGTCTTTGCTGTTAACACAGTTGCTAACTCTGTTTCAATGGTAAATTACTGAGCTCCTACGGGTGACTTTTGCTTACTATTTTTATTATTTTTTGCCAATATGTCTTGAATGCAGAAATACATTACTGTGACAGACCTGATAATCATCTGTGATTTTGGCTTTTTGGCTATATTTATCATCCCCTTCATCCTTGGGATGTTTTGTCAAACAAATTGATCTGGATGATGTGTAAAATAGTCATATCCTTTGTTTCCTTTAAAATTACAATTTTCACTACTTTATGGAGAATGGCAGGGGGTGCTTTAAAATGGAAGAGTCCAAATTCATTATATTTAATTTGTGAGCATCCCCCTGGAGGGATGACTTCGTACTTCTTGTTTTTTTCTTACAGCAAGCCCTACAGAAGTATTTTTCCTCTTCGTTCAGAATTTCTTTTGTAAATAGTTATGTGTATGTTACTGCATTCTATTTTAGTTGGTTTGTTGTTCAACATATCTGTATTGTTAACTTTAAGCTGCTTTTCTCTGCCTGTCTCTTTTTCACTTGCCTTTTCTAAATACCTTATGAAACTCTCAGGACTCTTGCCCTCCACCTATAAGGGATTGTAGGTTCACTGGAATTTCTATGGATCGCTATACTGCATTGATATGGAATGTTAATGGTCTCTTAATGTAGTCAAAAGGGCCAGAATATTGACATATGTGGGATGAATTACACCTTACTTTACCCTTCTCCAAGAAAAACATACAGTTATGCAAGAAATATCAGAAGCCCATGCTTCTGGTAGGAGATGTGGTACAGCAATATTGCTTAGTAGGACTACACCATTTGCATTACCAGCTCAAATTTTGAATGAGGATGGTAGGTTTATAGCCATAAAATATTTCCTTGCAGGTCGAGTGGTTACTATTCTAAGTCTCTATATTCCTCCTGGCACCTCCTCCGAAGAACTAGCTGAAATGATGTTGGAATGGATTGATTTTGAGGAGGGAAATTGACCTAGGAGTTAGTGAATGTGACACTCTATGCTCCTGTTAAGAGGTTCACTACGGCCTTTTCACGACCATACCAATTTCTTAGGAAAGAGGGTAAAAATTATTTATCAATACCAAGGGAATGATTTTCATCTGTTATTAGGACTGCCACCTTCAATCTATACTTGTTTTTCATACAGATTTCAAAACATAGTCTAGGACTGAGACATGCAAAACAATATGGCTGTCTGATTTACGTAATGGATTATCTAACCACACAGCTATATCTGTCAAGTTTTCCCAGAGTCAAGAATTCTTTGAGACACAATAGAAACGATTGATTTTTCTGTAATGGTCAACCTTTTCAAGAAAAGACAGATTTATTTTACCAGGAGAGGGTGGCTGTGATAATGGGACTATCCGACCTGTATTTGAGACAATAAGAGAAGTTCAAGACTTCTTTTAGCAATTTACTTAAGAAACATGATAGTTTAACTATAAGTCAGATCCCACTGAAACATAAGGTACTTCAAAATGAGCTATTGGTTGGAGCAAGTAAAATATCATATCCCAGCAAGTGGGGGGGGGGGGGGTCCGTGGTTATCTCCTCTTTATAAAGAAACCACAGAGATGCAAGGAGATAGCTGTCCACAGTGTTAAGGTAGAGGACTGACTCTACTTTCATATTATTTGTGAACATTTTAAAATAAAATACACTTAAATGTTACAAAATTAAGCAACATTAAAAAAGTCCAATACTTCAGATATTAATTCCTCATCTATGAAGATACTGAAGAAACAAACTCAAACAGGTTTAGTCACTGGAATAACTCCACTTTAATTTATGATGAGTGCTTTCACTCACCAAGTGGACTTCATCAGATCAACTTTTCAATAGCAGATTTAACCCATGGAAAACTAATATCTACATAAAAATCACAAAGGATCCTACATCATGATTGACAACCTCATACATAACAATGAACTTAGCCTACAACTGAAAGCTAGTCTGATGTAACACAAGTCATTTTTTTACAATCCAAACTAAAATAAGAAACAGAAAGAATAATAAAACAAAGGACACATAAACTACAGTGTAGAACTAGTAATTAACTCTTAGTCAGTCTCCAGACAGGAACAAGGCATTACAAATCTCCCTTCACTAAAGGTTATTTAGCAACAAGGTTACAACAAGATCCTGCCATAAGGAGTGATGTACTAAAAAACTTTAATTCAGGAAATGAAGTGAAGAAGTGTGTGTGTGTGTGTGTGTGTGTGTATGAACAGGAACATGAATCAATAAAACAGCACCTACTATAAAAATCTCAGAAAAGATGATATAAAGAAACATCGCAAATAAAAATACAATCAAAATAAAAACTGTAATCATAAGTATATTAAAACAGGCAAAAAAAGAAAAGCACTTTCACCCACAGGGTTTAATCAGATCACTGTTAAAACTTGAGCATCCATAAAATCAATCATACACTAAAAACAGGGAAAAATCAATAAAATGTGTGGAAAAATGCAAATGACTGTGTGTGTGTGTGTGTGTGTGTATGTATGTGTGTGTGTGCGCATATGTATGTATGCATACATATACAATATATATAGATACGCACACATATTAACTTATATAAATATATGTTGTAGCAGAAGCGAAAACAAGCAGAATCCATCAAAAACAGAGGTATAAAAAATGTACAAAAATCTAAAGAAAGGAGCAAAAGACATCATGTCAAAACCATAAATAAAATAATATGTGGTCCAGTTTCCAAAGCTGAAGGAAGCATTTAATCGAACAAGCAGAATTAGGTCCAGGCAGGTTGTAGGTATTAAGACAAGTTTGCCATTCCAGCTCCTTTTCAAGAATGGCATTACATCTCCCCTCAAGTGGACACATCCTGATCAAGTCCACAATGTGAAAAGTACAAAAAAAACCAAAAAAACAATAACCTGGTGAGTCAATGCCGTGCTTTGCAAGAGGACTCTTGTTTTGTCTATTTCTAATTGTAGATGTGTGTTGGGCTATCCTCCTTTTATACTTAGAAATAGTCTTCTGTCCTGTGAAATGTAAAGTCTGCCTTTAAAGTACTTTCCACATTTTACTGCAAATAATGCAATTATTAACTGCTCATCAAATAATTACCAATTTTCTTTTGTTAGCCAACTGTTCTATATTAAATTAATATAGTTTAATAATTGTAATTACAATATACAATATACATTATATACTATATTGCTATACATTATATTATGTACAATACACTGATTAAATTAATAGTAATATGTGGCTGATTTGCTGTATGCTGATACTTCTATTTTAATTAACTGATGTAAGACTTCAGTATCTGCTGGATAACAGTGCTCTGTTGAATTGTTCAATGCCTGAAGGTGTGAATTTAGAAACTTCCGATTCTGGTATTAGGATTAGGGTTTTTTCTTTTAACTATGTTATGTCAGTACCTTTAATATAGTTTTGACCTCTGTTTTTTGCTGAATTGTTCATTACATTAATGTGTTAATTTACAGGCTCTGCTTGCGATATTAAGGATTCTTTTCTTATCCAGGATTAAAATTTCAGTAACTGCAGGCTAAAATTGCTCTGACTTGTCCTCTGTTTTTCTTGTTTAATTATTCTTTACATTAAGGTGCGACTTACAAAGTGTGATTTTGTTTTCAATATGTTTGGTACATTTATTAACTGTTGCTAGATTTCTATACCTGCAAGATGATACTGTTCTGCATTAGTGCCTGTTATACTGCCTAATTTACTGTGCTAGAGCACAGTGATATGCTTCAGTTGTGTGCTTCTCATGAAAAATGGTGATTATAATTCCTCTCTCTCTCTCTCTTTCATTCCGCAGTGAGATTTTTGCGGGGTTCAATAAATTCTCTAAAATGTACAGTTTTCCTTCAAACCTGGTGGCTTTTAGCTACCTCGTGTCAGGCCTATCCTACTTCCCTTCCAGTCGTGATTCCATCCTCACTACTCTGTTTTTAAACATCTTTATTAAATTATTACTAAAGACATAGGTAAACATTCATTAACTGAATAGAAAACAAATCATATTAACAATTTTTTTTCAATTTCAGACATCATATAATGCTTTCCTTCTTTATCATCAGTCCAACATTACATAAACTGCTATATTCCTTTCTTCCTTAAAACCTCCTCACTTCTACTCCTGAACATTATTATTCCTGCATTGTTCTCACAATTTCCATTTACTCCTAAATAAATTTGCACCTTCAATTTCCTAAAGATCCTTCTTGCAGTTCTTTTATCTCTTTTACAATATTTAATACTTCCAATACAATAGGTTTAGACACCGATTTCCATTCTCTAGCAATTGCCTTTTTAGCCAGCCAAAAGAATTAAAGTTAACAAGGGCTTACTATATCTATGCAAGTCGATTCTGTGTCCTAGATCAAAACAATAATTTCCATAGTTACAGCCATTTGCTCACCCAATATTTCTGCCTGCGTACTGTGTAGAGAATTTTTAAAATATGCCAATTCATTACATTCCCAAATATATGTTCCCAGTGACTTCTTTCTTCCCCATCACTCCTCCAACATTTGCTGTCTACCTGAGTAACAATTCTTTGAAGTCTGCTTGGGGTACAAAAATAGCTATGCAAACACTTTCAAGAAAAAATCTTAAACCTGCTGGACTTTGTTGCATATTTGGGAGCCATACACGTCCTCCCATTGTTCCCTTTAAATTGCTGTTCCAGTCTCTCTTCCAAATCTTTTCTAACCTCCTCTGATCAATTCATATAGCTATCATGCATATTTTGTATGCCCTACAAGCTATCTCTGTTAACAGCAGCTTCTCTTCTAGATTAAACTAAAAACTCTACCAGAACAAATCTTTCACTTAGAATTCCACTATCCCTTTTTCTTTGCCTATACTCTAATATCAAACCCTGGCAGGGATGGCAGTCACTAGCCTACAGACTAAACAACTGTCTGTTTGGCCTCATCCCACTCTATTAACTTTCCTTTTCTAATTATTTGTTCAAAAAAAAATCTAGTTTCCTTGTCAGTTTCATCTGATATTCCAGCCCCTCTTGCCTACTTTTTGTACTGCTATTTGCAGCTATCCCTTTTAGCAAAATCTCCTTTATCCATTCTTCTGTTGACTAATATAATTCAATACTCTTACCTTTCTCTACACCTGTAAGGCCATTACCATTCCAAGACAACATGGACAGAGTTGCCATTATGATAAAAAGACATTGTTCCCTTTATTATAAAAGACAATTTTTAAATGTGTATTTCCAACTTTGTCTTACATGCACACACTGTTTTGCATGCTGATTGGTTATACAGCTGTTTCTTCACATCTCCATATAACCTGTGTCTCATTTTTTCATGACTTTTTGTTTTAATGAAAACCCTCAACAAAAAAAAACTAAATTTTCAGAACACCCTTATCCCTTACTAACTTAGAACAAAAACAACAAACTATGTACATCATCAAAAATGACAAAACAGGAATAACTTCCCCAAACTAACAGCTGTACCCACAGGCATTACCTCACCTAAAATTACGGTTCTCCAAAATTAATCAGACCTGATGTCACTGAATTGTTAATGAAAACTTTAATATCCAGATACTTATACAGACACTAGCCAGCAACGGTTTCACATAAAAAATGCTTTATCAGGTGTAAAAAAATGAATTAAACAGTCAATCTTTAAATAAGCTCTCAGAATCACATGACTCCATCATCACATGACCTTCAAAACAGGTTTAATGCTCACTTGCTCATCTAGTCCTGGCTAGCCTTCAATCTAGTAATCCAGAGACAATCAGCATGTTCAGTTTTAGCAACAATATCACCACTTCTCCTATTTATTAGAATAATTTTAACACCATAAAATGAAATTTATGTGTATTATCAGCTTCATCTATGTGCCTGAATAAAGCTTTAGTTTTAACGCATCTCCTAATGTCAGACATATAATCACATATTCAATTTTCTATTAGTTTTCCTAATACAAAACACTGAACATTTCAAGCATTTAGCCAGGTAAACAATATCAAAAGTATCATAGTCATCAAAGATTCTAAGTGAAAAATTAAAATGTCTTATATGATGCTTAAAAGTGTTTTCTTTCAAGAGATCCTTAAAAAACTACATTTATTGGAAGGAAAAGTCACATTCCTTTGACTTAAATTGTAAGGTATATGACATTTGTTATCCTTGTAACACAAAAATTGCTTCAAATTGTGTGTTCTCTTTAAACTGAATAAAGGCTTAATGAGTAATACATTTCTAATCACATTAGCATCTGCCAATATGTGCCAGTATTTATACTGCATATAAAGTTTGTGTGTCTATCGTTAGTATATATCTCATACCCTCATTACTTCGATGTACATTAATGGAGGTGTTATGTTCATATTCACACTTAACAGTGAAAATTGGTCTTGCTGAATTATTATGTTCAGCCATAACTTTACTTCTATTTTATGCAACATGTCCTTTTTCATAGCCTCTTTGTTCAAATCTATCAAAGAGATCATTTGTTTTTCTAAAATATCACTCATGTTTAATCCAGCCATTTATAACATCTGGCTTTTAACAATATTATGAAATAAGACTTTAGGGTGCATGCTGGTTCTGTGTAAATACAAATTTCTTTTAACCTCCTTGTTAGCCATCCTCTCTTTTATGTAAACACATATCTAAAAAATCAGTTTGTCCATAAGATTTTTTTAAAGCATAGAAAATCAGATGCTCCTGTTTAATAAATACAAATACATTTTGGCCAGTACCTTTTAAGTACCCCTCTGCACAAAACTACTTAACAATAGAACATGCAGTTTATATCATTAAATGTTTTATACAAATCCTAATATACATAAAATTGTTTTACTTGGTTACTTTTTTCCTTTTAGCATTCTAACGTTAATGGTATAGTGGAGTATATGCTTTACAGTCCCATCCAAAAATTGAACAAAGTCAAAAAAACCCCAGTCATTCTCATCCACCTTTTCTTGGCAGGCCATATTCACAAATATGACTGACGCTTTATAGTCTTCCATTTATTCATTAATTTCAATGTTTCTGGTCTTCTTGCTGTTCCTCTTCATATCCCAACACCAGACTCTGATTCAAGTCCAAAGTACTCAAGATTCTTCCAATCAACTCCTGTGCATTTTTTTACATTGCTCAATCATTTTCTTTGGAACACTGGAAATGTTTAACTGGCAAAGTCTCTCAATGAGCTTTACTGTTAGAAGAATGAGAAGCGCAGTCCCCTTCTGTTTTTTGGCTAACATTTTGTTAGATAAGCTTTTTTTTCCCTCCTTATCCTGTTCTGCATCCAGAAAATGTCTGATACTCCAAGAAAAACTATTCTGTAGACAGCTGGATACTGTACCTTAAATCTCAGACCTGCTTCTTGACATTCCATGATAGCTGGGATAAATTTGCTTCTTTCCTGCCAGGTGCACCATGAATAATCATTTTCTGCAAACATCCTGCTGTCTGCTTTAATATTTTTCTCTTCTGCTACTGCTTTGTAAGGATTAACTCGTTCTACTGATATGATTGCATCTTTACTAACACAGATCTTGGCTACTCTCTCATCGAGGTTTAAAGCATACATTCAATGCTTCCATTCACAAATCCTGCTGTAGAATACCAGTCCAGCTGCTTATCTGTGCTTTCAAAAAAATTAATACAATCCACTCTTTCCAGTTTCTCTGGTGCAGAAGAAAATTACGTGTTTTCTATGCACGCACTGTCTTCTAACTCTATCATTTTTGGAAACGGCTCTTCTTCAGAAACCTCATACTCAACCTGCCTTTTCTTCATTTCAACCTCTGTTTTTTGCAGTTTTATCAGTTCATCTCAATAGCTAGTTAAAGCTCATTCTATTTTTTCAATCCTTTTATTATTTGAATTGATATAGTCCTTCAATACTTCATTTATTTTATTCATATCCGAGTACATTTGATTTATTTTTTCCTCTATATTACTGAAAGCGATCTCTTGTACCAAAGCTGAAGCTACAATTGCTTTCTGCTGAACAGCTGCAGGATTTTTTCCAGCTAGTAATTTCTCTTCATCATTTCTGGTAGACATAATTTCAGGTTCTCTAATTTTCTTTTTTGCTGGTATCCAGGCAGTGTGCTTACTAGCCAGTAACTGAATTTTATCCAACCTGACAATATCACTAGCTGTATTTTCTCAGTTTCTGTTTTCACTCTGGGACAGCTAAAATTAAGTTGCTGATCAGTGTGTAGCCATCTTGTAAGTCCCATCCTCATAATTCTTGACCTCAATCCTAGGTGTTATAAATATATTCCCCCTCATGTGAATTTTTATCTTTGAATTTTAGTTTGTGAGACATAATGTTTTGTAAAAATATAAATGATTATATTACTTTGGTCTAAGTGTCTTTTATAACTATCTACCTAACCCCTATTTCACTTTAATTTCAACAAGACATAACCTCCCTACCCCAAACAATCACTATTTAGCAAGAAAGACCATATCAGGTTATTCGAAACAGTGACATGCATTTGCACTCCTAAGTGCTCCATGAAGTCAGGACTGAGCAGTGTAGCTCTGTTTAAGTAAGAAGAGCCTTTCTCATCTTTACCTAAGTGCAGGGCATTATCTATGGGGGCTATAGGTTATTCTTAGATAGGGCTACATCTGGGTTCCCTTGAACTAGACTTTAGTCATGTCCCCTCCCCTCCTTGCTATGCCCACTCCTTTAGTGCTACACCTATTCAGTGGGCTGCAGACCAGGAACTGCTGCACAACTGAAAAAGGGCCAAAATGTACAAGAACTACCTCATTAATTAAATAAAACTTAGGAAACTAAGACTAAACCTGTGAAAAACAGTTGCGCTACCTTGTTACTGCACTGATTTCTGGGATGTGCTTTTTAAAACATCCTCCAGTGCCATTCAGAGATCCCACATTCCTACTTCCCTTCAGACAGCTCATAATAATTCTTGACTCTCCCTGCTGTATCATATTAGACCAACTAATAATACTTCTCTTACGCTCTATAATTGCCAGAAAAATTCCCCTGCCTTATTTTAGTTGTTTAGCTTCACCAGGAATGCTTGCCTTCATTTTTCACAGTTTTTTTTGCTGAAATAAGGTAACATTCATGAAAAACCCCATTCCATTCACCCTCACTACCCTCAGCCTTCACTCTCCTAGCCTGCAGCCCCAATTCCAACCCACCCCCAATAAATTACATTTAACTTCAACTATGTCAAATTTTTCATTCAATCACCACTAGCCATCTCACACCCACACTCTAATTTCTCACAAATCACCCATAATTTCATCATCCTTATGAACCACTTCTTCTTAACACACTACTCATTATAACAACTACCACATGACTCTTCTACTGCTCATGCACATATCTTCCATAATCTTCTCCATGTTCTAACAAATGTACTCTAGGTTATCTGCAGCCGTAACTCTATAAATTTCTTATTAGCATCAAAGCTTGTAATCTTCTGATATTCCACTTTTCAACCATCAGAGAATGTATGCTCTGTTTTCCTTCCAAACAACCTTTAACCCCTTCTCTAGCTTTTCATTCAGTGCTCTTCTACCATATTCTCTCAGACCCTCTCTATATCCACAGCTTTTATTGCTAATTCCTTTGTTCTCCCCTACAGTATTTTCCTCATTAAGTTCCATGAGTAGAATCAGACTTGCCACTCCTGCACCTTTGTCCTCACCCCAGACTTTCTCAGTACCCACCAATCCACAATGCACAGCTAGTGTGGCAATTAGCTTAGAAGATTAAGTAGCTGTTAACAAACTGTTTCCTGTGGACCAGTGGTACAAGGTTTGATCCCCTCAGCCTGACTAACTCTGAGCAAGTCACTTAACCAAACACCGCTCCTAGGGTGGGTCTGGCAAAGGTGCATGCAAATCAATGCTCTACCCCAAAAACAAATAAATACATTGCCTGCTCGTTCTTATCGCTCTCTTCTTACTATCACCACATCTCTATGTAACTCTCTTTGTATCAGCTACGTACCATCCTCTTGCATGCAAACATGCTACCACACAGAATTTCATGCCCACTTCTCAATAGCCACAAGCCTATTCAACTCGTCCTTCACCTTCCAATCTAAAAGAATAAACAGAGGCATGAACTCATCACGAATACCAACTCTAAATTTTAACAGTAAAAAAACTCCAATTCTACTACTATCTTTTTCGCCATGATAAATTAAATTAGTGTGGTGACATCCATCTAAACCCTGGCCCACAACAACATACACACTGATCTCCCTCAATACCCCCAACATTTTCTCAGGTAAATTCCTACACCAGTCAAATAAAACAGGCCTTCACCTATAGAATATAAACCAACATACTATAGAAAGCAAGATATCACAACTTCATTACTGAATAAGTCACCATGCCCTAGAAACTGCAGAGATAACAAACCTGGATAAAACAAAATATAAAAGGATGAAAAAAATCTCCCCCCATACCATAATACTCTCAGACTGGACAGGAAAAGTAAAAAAAGTGTGGCAGAGTGGCCATCATTTACCTAAACACATTGCAACTCTCTCTCCATCCCTTTACCCTTCCCCTACTACTAACACTAAAATCCTTAAGTCCACACAAACTTAACAACCATAAAAGTATACTTAAAATCAGTAGATGCATAACACCAGGTAACAATATTCCCATAGCTGAAGAGTACTTCCACTGGACGTCTTCAAAGGTCCAACAAGAAACTATTATACTTGGTGATGTCAGGCAAAC
Organism: Protopterus annectens; assembly: GCF_019279795.1. Classification (NCBI taxonomy): domain Eukaryota; kingdom Metazoa; phylum Chordata; order Ceratodontiformes; family Protopteridae; genus Protopterus; species Protopterus annectens. The sequence continues at coordinate 66,873,571 of NC_056738.1, forward strand.
AATACCTAATGACTACACACATATCACTATATACCTGCTTGAATTTACCCAGCTCATTTTTACACCCACCAGATATAACAAAAGCACAAAGAATAAGACTTTGACAGAATGACACATAGCCCACAAACTCAGTGTGCCACTCAACCACAGCCCATAAGGCATAACAACGTACCCAACACTTTAGTCATAGGTGACTCTATAGTCAGGCACACTGATGTTCCACTCACTAGACTAAACAAGGAGAAAGTTACTGTCAGCTGCCTGGCAGGTGCCAGGATCCACCACATAATGCATGCACTCAGGTCACTCCACAATAAGTACAAACATGACACTGTCATTGTCCATGTTGGTGTGAATGACCTGAGATGTACCTCCCTGGAGTACATGAAAAGAGACATGGAGGAGCTCTCCGATCTTGTATCCCAGGCAGGTATGACCCTCACCCTGAGTAGCATCCTGCCATCACCCAGAATGATACCACAGTACAAGGACAAAATGATTGACTTCAACAACTGGCTAAGCTTCTGGTGTCATTCTAAGGGGATCCACTATTTGTCTGCCTGGAACGACATGATCGACAGACCACGATGCTTTGCCAGAGATGGCCTGCACCTGTCGCCCTCAGGATTCCAGATACTGGCTAAGGCTCTTGCCACCCCTATAGTGCCTTTTTTAGGCAAGGTTCAAATGACAAATTCACCACCGTAACAGGTACAAGCAAGCAAAATCTGAGGGTAATGCTACTCAATGCTAGAAGTCTAAACCTCAAAATGCACTCACCTGAGGCACTCCTTAAAATGGAGAACATTGACATCTGTGCAGTGACAGAGATCTGGTTCAAAGCTCAAGAGAGCTCCCCTGCATTACCAGGCTACAATTCATAACACACCTTTCGGCCACCTAACCCAGAACGAAGCACTAAAGGCGGAGGCGTGTCCATATTCATTAAGGATATCCACACCTCCAGGCTAGTTGCACAGCATAATGCATCCAAGATTATCCAAGTGCAACTAACTCTGGGCAAGACCGCAATTCAAATTGTAGCTTGCTACAGACCCCCCACCATGCCCCAGGATTCCCACTCCTCATTTCTTGATACACTGGAAAGTATTAGGGTACAACCCAACACCCTAATAATGGGCGATTTCAACTACCCCACCATTAACTGGGAAAACTACTCATGTACCAACTCTTTTGCTCAACGTTTTCTAGAATTCATAAATTCCAACGCCTTGGATCAACATTCACATCCCCACCAGGGGCAGCAATATCCTAGACCTTGTCATTACCAACATGGGAAACCGGTGTTCCACACCAGAGGTCAATTCCTCGTTGGTCAGATCCGACCACAAGCTAATCAGCCTAGACATCCACATCCCACCCCCACCCCCAATTAGGGAAACCATCATAAAAAACTTCTCCAAAGCCAACTTCACACTTCTTAAGACAGAACTGGCAAACTTCATGACACCCATGCAGACAGACAATAGAGGTATGACTGCTGAATCCTACACAAATGCACTTTATAAGCACTTACACAAGTGCATGGATCATGCTATCCCTAATAGAACCAAGGTGTTATCTTCCAAAAAAAGGAAGCCAATCTGGTGGTCCTCTGCCATAAACAAACTCTACAACAGAAGAAAGATACTGTTGCAAAAAAGAGTAAAATCCCATGACTGGAGGAACTCCCTGGTCAACCTCAGTAAGAAGCTGAGATCCCTCATAAAATCCTCCAAAACTAGTTACGAAAACAAAATTGCCACTGACTCTAAAGATAACCACAAAGCATTCTATAGCTATGTCAAGAATCTCGATGGGAAAACTCAGATCTGCTCTGAGTTACAGCACAATGGCAATAAATATACAGAACCAACTCATATTGCCAACATCCTAGCAGACAGGTTCAGTACTAACTTTACCCCCCTCTCACCCCCTAGAGGGCCCATCTCTATACCGGAAGAAGGCAAAGTTCCTATAATCACGGCTGCACAGGTAAAAAACACACTCTCCAAAGCCAAGAACACAGCATCCATGGGACCTGACAATATCCCAGGCTGCGTTCTACACGAACTACAGAATGAACTGGCACCCTACCTAAGTACCATGTTCAATCATAGCCTCACCTCAGGCTTTGTACCCACTGAATGGCGCACCGCAACGGTTATCACATTCCACAAAGGGGGAGCCACGACGGACCCTGGGAACTATCGCCGCATTAGCCTGACGAGCCTGGTCTGCAAGGCCATGGAACATATCATTGTGGAACTCATAAACAAAGACATTGGTAATCTCCAAACTCTGGACCCTACCCAGTTTGGATTTGTAAAAGGCAGATTGTGTCTCCTTAACCTGACTGACTTCTTTGAAGCAGTCACCAAAGCCATAGATGAGGGTAAAATGGTTCACACAGCTTATCTAGATCTCGCCAAGGCTTTTGACACCATCCCCCACTCTGGAATTATAGATAAGCTCACTAAACTAAGTATAAATCCCTATGTCACAAGATGGGTTGCCAACTGGCTCATGGACAGAACCCACACTGTGAAAGTAGCGGATTCCAAATTTGACTTCAGACCAGTGACAAGTGGAGTACCACAGAGTTCAGTCCTGGATCCTCTCCTGTTTGGTATCTACTTCTCTGAAGTGTAGGCTAACACAGAAGGTCTTTGGCTAACAAAGTTTGCAGATGACTGCAAACTAGGAGCCATAATCAAAACTCCTAACAATGTGGACAAACTACAAAAGGGCCTCACTGAGACAGATACCTGGTGTCAAAGCCATGGCCTGAAGCTCAATGCCAAAAAGTGTATTGTCATCCCCTTTGGTAAAAACTCTGTACCCATGAACTACCACATAGCTGGTAGTCTACTTAATGCCGAAAATATGATAAGAGACCTTGGGACACAGGTGGACAGTAGTCTCTCCTTTGATAATCACATCGCCACAGTGGTCAGGAAATCCTTCTACGTGGCTCATCTCATCACAAAAGGATTCTCATCCAGAAAAAAAGAGGTCATTGTTCCCCTCTATTCATCACTCATTAGACCAATTACAGAGTACAACGCCCCTTTTGGTATGTACCTCACAAGACATCTACAACAACTGGAAAGGCCACAGAAATACCTCACAAAGAGGATTACTGGCCTCAAACAGATGACCTACGCAGACCGTCTCAAAAAACTACAGCTTTACTCAATCGCATATCGCCTACTCAGGGGCGATCTCTGCCTAACATACACAGCTATGTCAAACCCAGAGCTGTTGGACATGCTTCACTTAAAGAAATCCCAATCCCTCCAAGCTACACACTTTAGGGACCTAAACCTTGTCACCACAATAAACAGAACATGCTGGAGGGATAGATTCCTGTCCCAGAGACTTCCCATACTTTGGAACAGACTACCTATCTATGTCAAACAGAGCTCCTCATTAGCACTCTTCAAGAAAAATTTTGATGACTGGATGGGAAATGGGAAATTCACCCCAGGGATCACTTCTGTGGCTCTGCTCGACAGGGGCACAATAAAATAATTTTCTTGGGTGGCGAAAGCCAGGGTACATTTTTTGGCTAGGTTTATATAGGCCCTAGGGCCAATAGCCTAGTACCTACCTATGAACCTCCAAATGGCTGAGCATTGAGTAACAGCATGACTCTAGCTCTCCCAGTGTAAGATCAGAAATTCAACAGAGAAGGCCAGTAGACTTTTGTGTTCATGGGTAGATTTCAGTAACTAGCTAGTAAGTGTACTGCCTGGATGCCAAGAAAAAAAATACAGAGCACCTGGAAAAAAATCTGCTACAAAAAGTTAGGAAGAAACACTGACTGGGGAAAGTTCAGCAGCGGTTCAGCAAAAAGCAATGTAACCTCCAGACAGGACTTCCAGTTAAAATAAATGAAACACCCATGGAGTATATCAACACAAACAACAAAAGGATTGAAAAATAGAAGAAGCTTTAAACAGATATTCAGATGATGTGATAAAGCTGCAAAAATCAGAGGTTGAAATACAGAAAAGGCTGGCTGAATATGAGACTGCACAGGAAGACATGTTTCAAAAAATAATAGAATTAGAGAATGCAGCATGTAGGGAAACATGCGATTTTCAGCTACACCAGAGAATCTAGAAGGAAAAGACTGCAATAATTTTATGAAAGCACAACTAAGCAACTAGACTGGTATTCCACAGTAGGAGTTGTTAGTTGAAAGGGCACATGGCGTGTATGCTCCTAACCTGGGTATGAGAAAACAACCTAGACCTTTAATAGTAAAGATGCAATCCTACAAGCAGAAGGAGTTATTTCTGACAAAATTGTGGCAGAAGGACAAAATAAAAAAAAAGTGGGAGACAGCAGAGTGTTTGTGGAGAATGATTCCTCATTGTACAACAGGCACAAGAGGAGTAAAATTATTCCACTATTCGGGGAATGTTAAGACACAGGTGTGAGAGTAAACTGCTGTACCCTGCTGTCTTCAAGGTATTCTTCCCTGGAGGGACAACATCATTTTCTGATGAAGTACATGCTAAGCAGGAGATTCTGCTTTTTGTTCTTCTGGTAATAAAGACCACAGAGAGACTGTAGCTGTGAAATCTTTTTCACTGTTTCAATGGAAATGTTGGAAAGAAGGGATGGAGCATGAGACTTGACTAGAAGAGTCAAAAGTATATTGGGAATGAAGTAGAGACAGGACATGGGAGATGCAGATGAACAGTAACAATGTGAGATTACAATACAATAATTATATTTGTGAAATATGACAGAACAACAAAATCTGGAAATAGTGGACTTTTTCAGAATGTGATGGACTTGTGGGGGACTCTAAAGTATATGCCCTACTTCATGTCTTTAATGTTCGGAAAAATGCTTTGGGGAAGGGAAAAGGGAAGAAAGTTAACTTGAAGTAAAGAAAATATTTTTTTCTTAATACTACTATTTTTGTGGTGTATGGTTTTCTTTGCATGCTATAAAGTTTTGTCCATTATTTTTAAGTGTAATGGGGACTGTAAATAGGTGTTCTTTTTTTCCCTTTCTTCTTGTTCAGATTTAAGAAATGTAGGCACTGCAATGATAAAAAAGAGCCTAGTTAAAAGAGCATGACAAAATAAAAAATAATGTGCTTTTTCTCATTCTTGCATGGGAGAATGACTGGATTAAGTACCTTAGACTGATTTAGTAACATCTTTTCTAAAGCAAACTTCACCTTACTTAAGATAGAGGTGGTAAGTTTCACATACCCCACGCTAAAGGATAATGCTGCCCAAGATGCAGAAACCTTTACAAATGCACTCTATGAGCACCTACAAGGAGGCATGGATCGTGCCATCCCTAGAAAAACCAAGACTCACTCCTCTAAGAGAAGGAAACCAGTTTGGTGGACCCCTGTCATAAACAGGCTATACAATAGAAGGGGGAAACTAGTTCAGAAAAAAAGCAAATCCCAAGAAAGAAAAACATCCCTGATCAGTATCAGTAAGAAACTAAGGTCCCTCATGAAATCATCCAAGGCTAACTTCGAAAGAAAAATAGCCAAGGATTCAAAAGATAACTACAAAGCCTTCTTTAACTATGTTAAGAATCTAAGTGGCAAAATAGCACAAAATATACTGAACCTACTGATATTGCCAACATCCTGGCAGATAGATTCAGTGCAAACTTCACCCATTCTCACCTCCAAAAGGGCCCACAACAATACCGGAAAAGTGTAGTGTCCCAAAAATCACAGATGCACAGGTAAAAACAGCCCTTTCAAAAGCCAAAAACACAGCGTCAGTGGGACCAGATGGTGCCCCAGGCTGTGTCTTGCACAAACTACAGAATTAACTAACCTCTCACCTAAACACGCTGTTTAACCTCAGCCTCTCCACAGGCTACGTGCCCATAGAATGGCGCACAACAATAGTTATTCCTCTCCACAAAGGAGGGGCCACAACTGAACCTAGTAACTATCTATAAGCCTGACTAGCCTGGTCTGCAAGGCTATAGAGTGCATCATCATGAAACTCATTAACAAAGACAGTGGGAACCTCCAAACACTTGACCCGGCCCAGTTTGGCTTTGTTAAGGGTACATCATGCCTACTAAACCTGCTTGACTTCTTCAAGACAGTCACCAAGGCCATAGACGAGGGAAAGGTGGTTCACACAGCCCACCTTGACCTCGCCAAGGCTTTCGACACCATTCCCCACTCGGGTATTACAGAAAAACTCACTAGCCTGAACATAAACCCCTACGTCACAAGATGGGTTGCCAACTGGCTTACAGACAGAGCTCACACAGTAAGAATAGTGGGCTCCAGGTCCGACTCTAAACCAGTCACACGTGGTGTCCCTCAAAGTTCGGTCCTGGGACCCCTACTGTTCATCATATATTTCTCAGAAGTACAGGCAAACACAGGAGGGCTATGGCTGACCAAGTTCGCCGATGACTGCAAACCGGAAGCCATAATTGACTCTCCGGCTGACACGGACATCCTCCAAAAGGGCCTTACTGAGTCGGACAACTGGTGTCGAAGTCATGGCCTCAACCCAAATGCCAAAAAATGCATAGTCATCCCATTTGGGAAAAACAAAACACAAACGAATTACCACATAGGAGGCAGCCCCCTTAATACAGAAGAGGTAATAAGAGATCTGGGGACTCAAGTAGATAGTAATCTCTCCTTTGACAATCATATTGCCAAAGTAGTTGGGAAATCCTATATGGCCCATCTAATTACTGAAGGGTTTGCATCTAGAAATAAAGAGGTTATAGTGCCCCTCTTCTTGTCACTCATTAGACTCATCATAGAGTACAATGACCCATTTGGGATGTACCTCACAAGACACTTCTAACAGCTGGAAAGACCACAAAAGTACCTCACGAAGAATATTACTGGCCTCAAACATATGTCTTATGCAGCCCGACTGAAAAAACTCCGGCTGTACTCAGTGGTATATCGCTTACTCAGAGGTGATCTCTGCCTGACTTACAAAGTCATGTCCAACTCAGAATTGATGGACATGCTCCACCTAAACAAATCCAAGTCACTATGAGCCATGTGCTCTACTGAGCTAAACCTCACCACAACAATAAATAGAACATTCTGGAGGGATAGATTCCTGTCACAGAGACTCCTCATGCTTTGGAACAAAATTTCAAATTACATCAGGCGCAGACCCTCACTAACACTCTTCAAAAAAAACCTTGACGAGTGGATGGGTGACAGAAAATACACCCCTGGGATCACTTCATTGGTTCTGCTTGACAGAGGATCAGTTAATTAATCAATGGGGTGGTGAAAGCCGACACACTCTGGATAGGCTTATAAATGCCCTTGGGCAGACAGCCTAGTACCTACCTATGAACAAGTTTTAAGAGAAAGCATGTAAATGAAAAAGAATATGGAATATCATGATGCTTTTTTCTAGCAAACGAATGTATTGTTAGCAGCATTTCAGTACCTGGCCCTCATGTCTCCATGGAAACAGTCTGAAATTCAGTACCTGGCCCTCATGTCTCCATGGAAACAATCTGAAAAAGAGAAATTGGTTACAGTCTGGTGGAGAGTGACTGGCTGGGGAAAAAAAATAAAAAAAGAGAAACTAGCTAAGAGATAATGTTCTCTGAAAGCATTCAGGGGTTTTCCCAACTGTAAAGATAAGACAAAACCAGTCAGCACTTAGTAAAAGCACAGGCTGCACCATGCATCTTAGCATGGATAACATTTATTACCTCAGTGAGTGCAGTTGTCAGTTTGGGACATTTGTTCCTATTAGGAGAGTAAAACTTCAATAGCTAAAGATGTACACAGTTTTCCATGTTAGTATTAAGTTAATAGGTTTTGGGGGGAATTGGGGGGTTGTTTTTTTTTTTTTTTGCTGTTGTTTGAGGGGTTTCAATAAAAGAGAGTTTTGTAAGATATGACACAGGCTCAAATAGATATGACAAGCAACCACTATATAAAAGTTCAACCTGTCAGTGTGTGCATGTAACACAAAAGATGGAATTAGACATTTAACAAAAATGTGTTATGTCTAAAAGTTGGGAATAAATAACTTTTTAATACAATGATGCTGCCTGCAAAGTCTTTAAATGTCAATGGTCTCACAGATAAATACAAAAAAGAAAGCACATTTAACTATATTAAAAATGTACAGTGTAAATATCTATGTTACAGGACACACACTTGGAAAGAACTGAACATGTGAATTTGATAAAGATAGGTTTTTCAGGATGGTTATTCAGTGGACTATCTGCAACAAAGGAAAACTGGAATACTTACATTAATTGCAAGAGGAGCTCCAATAATGACAAAAGAGGATAAAAAAAAATAATGGCAGATTTGTAGTGCTAAGGGGCTACTGGCATGAATTTAAATTCCACCTAAAACTGCTATAATAGAGTTTAAGAACATTCTACGATAAATAATCAGTTTTCAAGGAATATTACTTGTAGGTGGGGACTGGAATTTGATTTGCAACAGTGAAGATGTGTCTAGGGGGCAGAAGGAAAGTATAACAAAAGAGAGAAGATTTTTGAAGAAATATATAAAATATTTTGCATGGAAGATGTGAATTCAGTACTAGGAATTTGGAGTGAATTTACATATTACTCCCCAAGATATAAAAACTGGGCTAGGATAGACAGAATTTACATTTCACGGGAAAGTACAGTTGTGTACACCTACCATAAATGTAGATGTTCGAGTGTCTTCGTTGTTGCAGTCATGACTGTAGGGTTCTCCCCTGCCGGCAGGCAACCCTCGGTCGGCCAGAATCCCAAAGTCTGGGTCCGGCGTCGGCTGTTCAACCATGCTCCCTGACGTCAGAGTGCCAGGAGTATAAAGCTGACAGCCGACGCCATCTTCTCCAGTTTTTCTTGCCCCAGATGTCAGGAGTCCAAAAATGAAAAAGGTCCCATAACCTTTGCAAATACACCTCAGAAGAATGGTGAAAAAAGGAAATACACAAAAATAAAAATAAGGGGACAGGAGGGAGGGAAACCCAGACTGCAACAGTGAAGACTACATTTATGGTAGGTGTACACAACTGTACTATGTTCATCGTGTTTCACTGTTGCAGTCATGACTGTAGGGTAGAATCCCAAAGCTGAAAGAAAGGGAGGTGGTCATAAAGAAGAAGGGGCGGCTAACAGGCCCTGCAAGACTGCAGAGGCAAAGCCTGCCCTAGACGTAGAGTAAAGAGGTAGATTGTAGTGCTTAGAAAAAGTATGCACTGAACTCCAAGTTGCAGCTTCCAAAATGTCCTTGGTAGGAACTCCCCTGAGGAAGGCCGCAGAAGTGGCAGCAGCTCTGGTGGAATGAGTCCATATACTCCCTGGGATTTGCTTTCCATGGTGTGAATAACAAAATCTGATTCCATGAGCACTCCATTTAGAAATGGTCTGTTTTGAAATGGCTTTACCTTTGGAGCTTGAAGCATAAGAAACAAACAATTGTTCTGATTTACTGATGTCCTTGGTTCTGTCCAGGTAAAAACGTAGTTGTCTGTGTACATCCAAGGAATGTAAGATCCTTTCCTCTTTATTTTGAGGAGTGGGGAAAAAAGTTGGCAAGTAGATAGTTTGATTTAAAGCCACTTTGGAAACCACCTTAGGCATGAAAGTAGGATTAGTCCTCAAAGATACCCTGTCTTGATGAAAAGTAATATAAGATTCCACAGCCATAAGAGCTTGTAACTCTGAAACTCTCCTGGCAGAGGTTAGGGCTAACAACATAGCTGTCTTCCAAGATAAAAACTTGATGTCAGAAGAAGCAGCAGGCTCAAAAGGAGGCAAGGTTAGTTTTTCCAAAACATAGTTGAGATCCCAAGCAGGAATGGGAGGAGATCTAGGAGGTCTTAAGTTCTTAGCACCTCTGAGAAACTGTCTCATGAGCTGGTGGGAAAAGATGGGAGGGTCTGTATTATAATGAGCAGAAATAGCCGAAGCATGTATCTTAATGGAAGAGAAAGAGAGACCCTTATGTAAGAGATCTGTCAAGTTAAGTAAAATTAAGAAATGTTAGGAAGAAAAGGATCAGAATCCTGAGCCTGCATCCAAGAACAAAATCTTTTCCATTTTCCTGCATAACATTTTCTAGTGCTAGGACGTCTGGCTTCTAAAATGACATCCATAACCTGCTTGGGCAGAACAGAAGAAATCAAAGGCCCTGGATTAACCAGGCCGCCAGGCTGAGAGTTCGGACATGAGAGTGTAGAACCTGACCCTGATGTTGGGACAGAAGGTTCGGAGACTGAGGTAAAACCCAAGGGGGCCCCCAACATAAGTTTTTTAGAGTTGGATACCAAAACTGCCGAGGCCAATTGGGAGCCAGCAAGATTATCATCTTGGGCTTGTCCTGTTTTATCTTCAATAAAACCCGTGGAAGAAGCGGAAAGGCATATCCGGAGAGGTTCCTCCAACTGAATGACAGGGCATCCACTTTCCAAGCTTCTCTGTGGAAAGTCCTGGTGCAAAAATTCTGTAGCTGATGATTGAGATGGGATGCAAAGAGGTCTATGTGAGGACATCCCTAGACTGCTGTTATCATCCTGAATATTTCGGTGTCGTGTGGATCCGAAAGGTTTCTGCTCAGACTGTCTGCCAGGAGGTTTTGTTTCCCTGGTAGAAACTGAGCTTGAAGATCCAGATTGTAAGCTAGAGCTGTGTTCCATAGATCCATGGCTAGTCTGCATAGGGGGTAGGAATGAGATCCCCCTTGCTTGTTTATGTACCACATAACTGTGGTGTTGTCTGTCCGTATTAGTAGTTGTCCTGGTTGTAAAAGATTCCTGAAGGCCAATAAGGCTTTCTGAACGGCTAACATTTCCTTTATTTTGATATGCAGGTGCTTCTGACCCTTTGTCCAAAGGTCCTGCAGACAATTGCCCTGAAAATGGGCTCCCCAAGCATAATCCGAGGCGTCCGTGGTTAGAATCTGAGTGGCAGGAGGCAGGCAAAAGGGTTTCCCTTTGTTTAGAGCACAAGCCCTGGACCACCAAAGAAATTCCTTTTGAAGGCAAGGAAGAACGGAGATCAGTATGTCTAAACTGTGGCAATGCTGAGACCATACACTTTTTAGGTACCACTGTATTTTCCTCATGTGTAGTCTTGCATATGGTACGGGAAGGATGCAGGAGGCCATGTAACCCAAAGCCTGCAGGAATTTCCTTGCAGATAGTTGAGTTAGAGCTGCCAAGGTTTGGAAAGTTGAAGCCAACTGTAATTGTTTTTCGGATGTCAGAAATGCCATCTGGGTTGTAGTGTTTAGAAGTGCACCCAGAAATGTTATCTGTTGTGATGGTGTCAAATTTGACTTTTTTATGTTTACAGAGAATCCCAGGAACTTGAGGAGGTTCTGTACAAATTCTAGATGCTGGAGTAAGACATCCTTGCTGTCTGTCTGAATTAGACAATCGTCCAGATAAGGGTAAATTTGAATTCCCTTGAGTCTGCAGTAAGCTACTACTGGAGCCAGGCATTTGGTGAAGACCCTGGGCGCAGTAGACAATCCGAAGGGCAGCGCAGAGAATTGAAAGTGCCTCGATCCGGCCTTGAACCTGAGGTATTTTCTGCGATCCTGCCTGATGGGAATGTGTAAATATGCCTCCTTTAAATCCAAAGTTACCATCCATGCATCTTTGGACAGCATTGGAAGTAGTTGCTGTAGAGTAAGCATATTGAATTTTGGAATCTCTAGAAAGGTGTTCAAGACCGACAGATCCAGAATGGGTCTGCATGAGTTTTGCTTCCATGGGACTAGAAAGAGCCTTGAGTAAAAACCTTTTCCCATCTCTGAAAGAGGAACCAGTTCTATGGCATTCATAGCCAAAAGAGCTTCCACCTGGATTAAGGCCTCCGTCCATTGATGTTTCGGAAGGTCTGGCCATCCGCTTGGCCTTGGCAAGGTATGAAAATGGAATTTGTAACTTCTTAAAATCACATCCAAAACCCATTTGTCTTGGGTTATTTGAGTCCAATTTTGATAAAAAAGAGAGAGTTTTCCTCCGAGAGGGGCTTCCAGGCAAGATGTTCCTGTAGCCCAACAGAGGGAGTCATTGAGTTTGTTTCCTTTGAGACTGTGGCCTGTCCTCACCTCCCCTAGGGGTGGAAGCAGTCCACTGTCTTGGTCTATAAGCAGCTTGTGTTTGAGGCCTCCCTCTGGAGCGTCTAGATCTACCCCTCTGAGGCCTGTCTGAAGAGGGAAAGGACCAATTTTTTGAAGGCCAATTCCTGCTAAATCTAGGTGGCTGTACTTGTAAGAAATCTTTAACTGTTTGCATGGATATCGCCTTATCCTCCATCTTTTTAATCACCTCTTCAGCTTTAGATCCAAACAAAACATTATGCTGAACAGGAGCATCCAATAATTTAGCCTTTACTTGTTCAGGTAAATTTTGTTTCTTCAGCCATGCATGTCTCCTAATGACTGTGCCAGAGGCCGCAGCCCTACAAGAAGCCTCTAAGGCATCAAATCCACAGTGCAAACCATGCTTCCCAACTTGTTCAGTGGCATGCAATAAGTCATGAAATTTCTTATCATCTGCACAGGTAGAAATGGAAGTAAACTTTTGTTTTAAGACAGACAAGAGAAATTGCTGGTATTTAAGCATATGAAACTGACAGTTTAAAGCCCTAATGGACAAAGTAGCAGAAGTGTACACCTTTTTGCCCCATCTTTCTAAGGATCGAGAATCCTTTTCAGTAGGAATGGGATTTTTGGCAGAAGCAGCCTTAACTCCCTTAGGACCCTGAGAAATGGTTTCAGGGTCAGCAGTAGGGTTCTTGTATAAAAATTGATGGGAATCAGGAACCCTGTAATATCTATCAGGCTTAACAGGAGCAGGAGGAAAAGAGTCAGGGGTTAAGTTAGCCTTCGAAAAGGCATCATCCACAATATCCAAAACAGGAGGAATAGCCAGGGGTCTATGTTGGGGAAGAAGAAGAAAATCTCTCAGTCTTTTCTTGGATTCCGAATACTCCCGTCCTTCCCAGTGGAAATGTTCCCTCATTTCATGCAAAGTTTCCCCAAAAGAGAAATCCTCAGGAGGAGAAGCTGAAGGAATGGATTCTTCAGCATCAGAATCCTCATAAGGAGGGAAAGAATATTCCTGATCAGAAGAAGAAACTGAGGAGACAGAAGCCTGATCAGAGGAATCACAATAAACATCATGCCTTGGCCTTTTGTCTGGAGGGGGATGTGAACCCCTAATCATAGTAAGTAAATCCTCCACCATCTTGAGTAACTGTTTCTGTGACTTGGGAGCCGGTTCAGAAGAGGCCTGTGTTGAAGTCTTTGATTTAGAAAGAGTCTTTGCCTTTGTCTTTGGCTTTGCCTTTACTAGAAGCTGAGTAGGCCTGAAAACCCCTTCGGAAGCCGGTACCTGCACAGCGGCTCCGGACCCATCCGAAGGAGCATTGTCCGAAGGTCCTGCAACAGAAATATTTAAAGGCCTGTTTGGCTCCTCATGAGAGTCCGTTTCGGCCGTCGGTTCTGAAATGGCCGACGATAGGGGCTGCAAAAGTGCCTCACTGACGACGGCCGAACCTGAAGCTGGCTCCGCATGTGCGCTATCATCAGATTTGGACCTCGGAGGCCTGTCTTTATCCTTGCGACGTTTGTGAACTCCGGTAGCCGGAACCGTATCCAACGACATTTTGTAGTTAAAGTGCCTACCGAAGTAATGGAAAGCAAAATCGTACCTTCGCTTAATTGTACGTTGACTGATTCTAGCACAAAACCGACAACTAGCTACGTCGTGGTCAGGGCCTAAGCAAGGAATACAGTAAGAATGGAAATCCTTATGAGGTATTTGCTTCCCACAAGAAATACAATTATTAACTTTTTCTGACATCAGAGTGGAGCAAGAAAAAAGTTTCCCCAACGGGGTACTTAGCTTTGAGTGGAGAAGAAAGTCTTCGGACCGAAGTATATAGAAAAATTCGTCAGGAGTCAACCGACCGGCACTTGCGAACTGATATCACCGCACGGCAAGAAAGACTGGGAACATGGCGTCGGCTGTCAGCTTTATACTCCTGGTGCTCTGACGTCAGGGAGCATGGTTGAACAGCCGACACCGGACCCAGACTTTGGGATTCTGGCTGACCGAGGGCTGCCTGCCGGCAGGGGAGAACCCTACAGTCATGACTGCAACAGTGAAACACGATGAACATCGTGCATTTAAATGAAGGTCTTGATAAGCATCCAATAGCTATTTCAGATCATGCACCAATAATAACTAAAATAAAAACACAGGGTAATGAAATAAAAATGAGAGACTGGCGCTTTCCCTCCTATCTGTTGAAAAGAAAGTAATTAAGGAATGGGTAGTATAGTTTATTCAGGAGCTATTTGAGAGGATAGAAATATAGCTAGAGAGTGGGATAAAATTAAGGTGGAGTTTAAATATAGGGTGGAAATAAAAGAAAGGGAGCTATGGTTAAGAAGTAACAAGAATTATTTAGAGGGACTGACAAGTACCACCGAATATGGAAAATCTCACAGAACAAGAAGAGGATCAACTGCAGAATGCTAAGAGAAAATAAGGGATTACCTCGATAATATACACAAGTTTAGAAAGATTGCTGTTAAGCAACTGTTTTTGATAATAACCCTAGAGCACAAAAACTTTTAGCACAACAACTTAGGGAACAGAAAGCAGAAAGGGCTGTCGCCAAGCTTAGGAAACCTATAACAAGGAAGGCAATAAGAGATCCTGTAGTGTTATTAGAAATATTTCAGAAAATCTACGAAAGTATGTATAAAGCAAAGAAATATGGAAATCAAGAAGAGATACAAATGGAAATGTTTATGGAAGAATTAAATATGCCAATGTTAGAGGTAGAAGAGGCTCACTTACTAATGGTTAGGACAGGAGGAGATGAGATAAAAATTGTGATGTATAACCAATCTACAGGAAAGTCCACAGGAATAGATGGGTAGTTTGGAAGCTAGGAGGGGAAAAAACTGATACATATTTTGAAGGTTTTGTTTAACAGCATTTTAAGAAGAGAAGTACCAACATCATGGAAAAAAAGCAGTGGTAGCTGTAGTAGCATCAGATCCATCTTCATACAGGCCCATTTGAAGACTAAACCATGATTATAAAGTGTTCATGCCTATAATGGCTAAAAGAATGGCAAAAGTAATGCCAAAATTAATAGATATGGATCAGTGTGGTTTTGTGGATGGAAGGAAAACATTTGACAACATTAACAGAACACTGATTATCCAGATGAAACCAGAATGTAAGAAAGCACCAATGTTGCTGGTGGATCTTGATGCAGAGAAAGCATTTGACAAAGTAAGCTGGAACTTTATGAGCAGGGCAATGGAAGCTTTTGCATTTCCTGAAAAAACTTATAAGGTTGATTAGGAGGACATATTAGGGATCACAGGTGAAAAATAAAGTGGGTGGGGTCCTCTCTGATAACTTCTGCTCAAGCAGAGGAACTAGGCAAGGGTGCCTTCTTTCCCCTTTGTTATTTGCATTATATTTAGAACCACTGGCAAAGAAAATAAGGGACTCAAAAATTCAAGTATATGATTGGTATGGTAATCAAGAAAAGCTGGCTCTATTTGCAGATGACATTATTTTATACCTGACAAAACTAGAAAGAAACATTAGTGTGTTGTGGAACATTTTGAGACCATTTCAGATCTTTTCAGGATACACAATTAATGAAGCAAAAACAAAGGCAATAATGGTAAATTATGTACCCACATATGAATTGGTTCAGCAATATCCATATTTATGGAGACAGGATAAAATGAAGTATTTAGGAATACGGATTAAAAATAACTCTGGTATGGTAGCTAAGGATATGTGGGAAAAGACTAAAAAATTAATATGACAACTGAGAAAATGGAAGCTGTGTTATATGGATATGGCTAGCAAGATACAAGCAGTTAAAATGTTTTTAGTCCCATTAGTCTTATACACAGGTCAGGCATATTTTTATCAATCACAGGGGAAGTTGTGGACAGCAATTCAAAAGAGGTGAAGGAATTTATCTGGCATGGGAAGATAGCAAGAGTCAAGTAAGATAAGCTGATTCATCCGTTATAACAGGATGGATTGGGATTACCTGACTTGAAGGGGAATTTCACATCTACACAGTTAAGGCTTCAATACATAGCACAAGCAAAAAAAAAAACTATAATTCAAAGTGGAAAGGGATGACGAAATGGAGGAAGCTCAAGAAACAAGGAGAGACTGGGATTTTGGATGCACACCTTTAAGGAAACTAACAACAATCACACAGAATATTATACTCATAAAGTAGTAGAAAGTATTCTAAGAACTAAACCAACACTGGAATGGAGAAAGGAGATTCTGCTGATAGGGATGACTGTAATTAGGGATACAGACAATAGGCAATAGGGGGCTGGAATTTATTGCAGAAAACTGGCAAAGGAACCGAGGTATTAGGAGCAAATAAGTAGAGAGGGAAAGGTAATAGAATGGGAAGACGCCAAGAATTCATTTGGACTGCAGGTTAGACATTCCTTTCCCTATCAAGGACTGATATCAGAGTACAGGCAAAGAGAAAGAAAAAAGGGGGGGGTCCTAAAATAAATACGAAAGAACATAAACCCCTAGAGATAAAAGGGGTGTCAGTGGAGACGGTCAAGAGTACGAAATTTCTGGGAATACACATCTCAAAGGACTTGTCCTGGTCATAGCATACTAATTACACAATCAAAAAAGCACAGCAAATGTTGCACTTCTTAAGGAAACTGAGAAAAGCAAACTTATTGCAGTCCATCCTCCAAGCATTCAACAGCGTCCTAACCAACATCATAGTCTGGTATGGGAACTATAAAGCCTTTGACCGTAGAGCTCTCAGGCAAGTTGTAAGGGTAGCAGAGAAAATCACTGGTTCTTCACTTGAGACCAGTGGAAGACTTGCACGAGACTCGCTGTATAGGAAGAACCAGAAAGATGACAAATGACCTTACCCATTCTGCAAATGGCATGTTCTCCCACCTATCCTCAGATAGAAGACTCAGAAGCATGCACTACAAGACTTCCAGGCTAAATAAAAGTTTCTTCCCCTTATCCCTTAGACTGTTAAAACTCTCCCAACAGGTGAACTAGAAGAAAGACTACTCCTTCACCCCCCCCCCCCAATCACCTAGGAATGTATACATCTGCTTGATCAGGAATAGTAATTTCACTAATTTTACACAGTTCATATGAATGCAATATAGATAGCCGCTGGCTAAATTGAGTATGTAATTCTGTCTGTTGTTACCTGTACCCTGATTAGAGAAATCCAAGTGAGTGAAATATAAACTGTGCAACATCTGTATCTCATTCTGTTAATATTTTTATGACTTGTTTTTTGTGATGACAAATTACTTTTTACTAAAATATTTTTCTGTATGTATGTATGTATGTCTTTGCAGTAGAAATTAAGCAACACAATTTTGTTCAGCTACACTGTGGTGTAGATTTGAATGATAATAAAGTTTACTTTGATTATGACTTTCTTGTTCTGTGAGATTCCCCCTGTTCTGCAATACTTTAACTTTTGTCAGACCCTCTAAATAATTCTTATTACTTCTTAACCATATTTCCCTTTCTTTTATTGCCACCCGATTTTTAAACTACACTTAAATTTTATACCACTTACTAGCTATATTTTCAAAAGAAATTTCTGTCTTTTCTAATGGCTGTTGAATGATTTTCACTACCCATTACTTAAATTCCTCTCTTTTTAACAGAAAGGTGGGAAAGTGCCAGTCTCTCATTTTTATTTCATTATCCTCTGTTTTTCATTTAGTTATTATTGGAGCATGAACTGAAAAAAATATTGTGTGCATGTCAAGACCTTCAATTAAATGCACATGTTCCTGTGAAATGTAGAGTCTGTCTAGCCTAGGTCAGTTTTTATATTTTGGGGAATAATATGCAAATTAAAGCCAAACTCCTATTACTGAATTCATATCTTCCCTGGCAAATATTTTCATAAATGTCTTCAAAAGTCTACCCTCCTTTGTTGTGCTTTACCTTCTGGGCCCTCAAACACATCTTCACTACTGCAAATCACGTTCCAATCCCCACCTATAAGTAATATTCCTTGCTGAAAGTCAATTATTTCTCCCAGAATTTTCTTAAGCTCCATTACTGCAGTTTTAGGTGGAATATAAATACATGCTAATGTAATACTCTGCACTTACCAGTAGCCCCTTCTCCTCAGGTTTGGAGCATACACACAATGTGCCCTTTCAACTAATAACTCCTGCTATGGAATACCAGTCCAGTTGCTTATTTGTGGTTTTTATATAATGAATATAGTCAGCTCTTTCCAGCTTCTCTGGTACAGCTGAAAATCACAGGTTTTCCCTACGTGCTCTATCCTCTAATTATATTATTTTTTTAAACATTTCTTCATTTTTACCTCTGATTTTTGCAGTTCCATCATCTCATCTGAATATCTGTTTAAAGCTTCTTCCATTTTTTCAGCTTTTTATTGTTTGAGCTGAAATACTCCATCAATGTTTCACTTATTTTAACCATGTCTGTGCACAGTTGTCTTATACTTTGCTCTAAGTTATTGGAAGTCATGTTTGAGGTTGCACTGTTTTTTGCTCTACAAATACAGAACTTTTCCCAATCAGTGTTTTCCATATTTCCTTTTTTTTTTCTTGGCATCCAGCCAGTGCACTTACTAGCCATTACTGAAATTTATCCAGAAGCACAAAAGTCTATTGGTCTTCTCTGCCCAGTTTCTGTTTTCACACTGGAAGGACAAGAATTAAGCTGTTACTCCATGTGCAATCATCCTGGAAGTCTAATTGATCTGTACTTAGAACAATGCGACTAAATACTGCTCTAGAGCACTTTAATAACATTCTTACAAAACTTCAATAATCTAGCACCAATATATACAAGAAAGGGGCAAAATCCAACCCAGCACCACGGCTAACAAAAGAAACAAACAAAAAAAAAAAAAAAAACTTATGATAAAAAGGGATAAAGCCTGAAAAAAATCTGTATAAAAACACAACTCAAAATGCCTTCCAGCAAATTAGACATCTTAGAAACCTTGCAAAATTCCATGTAAAGCTGGACAAGCAAACACATTAAATAAACTACCCCACACTGGCAAGACCAACACTCCCTCTCTAAAAATAGACAATATAATAGACTCTATCCCCACACAGTTTAATTCTTACTTTATATAATCAATATTATCTTTCTTAGATGCTAATACATGTGCTTCCTACTATCTACCCCTATCCAAGCAAAACTACTCACAGCTCTTCAGTTTTAGTCCAATACCTACCTCACTCATAATGAAGTTGCTTCTTTAACTAAAAACCTCCACAGTAGCTGTAGAACTACCATCAGACTACCTAAAAATGGCCGCAGAAGTCATAGCCTTCCCAGTGTCCATACTAGTAGGCCCATAGCGGAAAGCTACAATCCTTCACTGTGGAAAAAACTCCTACATGATACCACTGCAACAAAGGGTCTCAGAAACACAACGGGCTAGGAGATAATGCGCTCTGAAGGCATTCAGGGGGTTTCCCAAAGTAGATAATATTCTCTGAAAACATTCAGGGATTTTCCCAGCTGGGAGAACTCAATCAGCACTTAGTAGAAGCACAGGCTGCATCACGAATCTTAGCATGGATGATCTTTCTTTCAGGTTATTCAAGTCTGTGTGTATGGCTGTCAGTTTAGGGCTTTTGGTCTTATTAAGAGGATAAAACCTCAATATTTAAAGGTGTACACAGTTTTGAGTGTTAGTATTATGTTAATAGGTTTTAGGGGGCATTGGGGGTGTGCTTGATTTTTTTTTTTGTTTGTTTCTTTGAGGGCTTTCAACAAAACAAAAGAAACAACTGTATAAAGCATGCATGTAACACAAGACCTGGAACTAGACATTTAACAAAAAAGGTGTTATACATAAAAGGTGGAAATAACTTTTTAATACAATGATGACTTCTTTAATGTAAATGGCCTCACAGATAAATACAAACAAGAAACAGTTGTGAATTATACTAAAAATAGCTATGCTACAAGAGACGCAATTAGAAATAACTGAACATGTGAATCTGATAAAGAAAGGTTTTCAGGATGGCTATTCAGCAGAATACCTGGGACAAAGGAAAAGAGGAGTCCTTATATTAATTGCAAGAGCAGCTCCAATAGTGACAGAAGACGATAAAAAAAGATAATAATAGCATATTTGTAGTGCTAACGGGCTACTAGCAAGGGAGGAGGATTATATTAGCATGTATTTACAGTCCACCTAAAACTGCTATAATGGAGCTTAAGAAAATTCTGGGAGAAATAATCAGTTTTCAGCAAGGAATATTACTTATAGGTGGGGAATGAAATTTGATTTGCCGCAGTGAAGATGTGTCTGAAGGACCCAGAAGGGAAAATGTAACAAAGGAGGGTAGATTTTTGAAGAAATGTATGAAAATATTTGGCATGGAAGATGTGAAGTCAGTAATAGGAGTTTAGAGTGAATTTACATATTATTCCCTAAGATATAAAAACTGGGCTAGGCTAGACATAATTTACATTTCACAGCAACAGGTGCATTTAATTGAAGGTCTTGATACCCACCCAATAACTATTTCAAGATCATGCACCAATAATAGCTAAAATAAAAATACAGGGTAAAGAAATAAAAATGAAATACTGGCACTTTTCAACCTATCTGCTAAAAAGAGAGGAATTTAAGTAATGGGTAGTGGAGATTATTCAGGAGCTGTTAGAGAGGATAAAAATTTCTTCTGAAAATATAACTAGGCATTGGATAAAATGAAGGTGGAGTTTAAAAATAGGGTGGAAATAAAAGAAAGGGAGCTATGGTTAAGAAGTAGTATTTAGTTAAAGTAATGCAGAATAAGAGGAATCTCACAGAAGAAGATGATCAACTGGAGAATGCTAGGCAGAAAATAAGGGATTACCTTGATAATATGCACAAGCATAGAAAGAGTGCTGTTAAGCAACTGTTTTCTGAGACTAACACTAGAGCATAAAAACTTTTAGCACAATAATTCAGGCAACAGATAGTAGAAAGGACTGTAGTCAAACTTAGGGAGCCTATAACAAAGAAGGTAACAAGAGATCCTATAGAGGTATTAGAAATATTTCATAAATTCTATGAGAGTCTCTATAAAGCAGAGAAATATGAAAATCAAGAAAATATACAAATGGAAATATCTAAGTAAGAATTAAGCATGCCATGGTTAGAGGCAGATGAGGCTCAGTTACTAACAGGATTGGAGGAGATGAGATAAAAATTGTGATGTATAACCAATCTACAGGAGAGCCTCCAGAAACAAATGGTACTCCTGTGGAAGTTTATAAGCTAGGAGGAAAAAAACTGATAATGATCTGGAAGGTTTTGTTTAACAGTATCTTAAGATGAGGAGAAGTACCACCATTCTAGAAGAAAGCAGTGGTAGCTGGAATACCTAAAGAGGGTAAAGATCCATCAGATCCCGCTTCATACAGGTTCATTTCAATACTAAACCATGACGATAACATGTTCATGTCTATAATAGCTATAAGAATGGCAAATGGAATGCCAAAACTGATAGATATGGATCAATGTGGTTTTGCGGAGGGGAGGCAAACATTTGACAACATTAACAGAACACTGATGATCCAGAGGGGAAGCAGAATGTAAGAAAATACTACTGTTGCTGGTGGGTCTTGATGCAGAGACAGCATTTGACAGAGTAAGTAGGGACTTTATGAGCAGGGCAATGGACGCATTTATCTTGAAAAAATTATAAGGTTGATCAGGTGAATATATGAGGGATCGGAGGTGAAAATTAAAGTTGGTGGGGTTCTCTCTGATAATTTCTGCTTGAGCAGAGGAACCAGGCAGGGGTGTCCTCTTTCCCCTTTTATTATTTGCATTATATTTAGAACCACTGGCAAAGAAAATAAGGGACTCAGAAATTCAAGGATATAATTTGTATGGTAGTCAGGAAAAGCTGCTTTATTTGCAGATGATATTATTTTGTGCCTGATAAAACCAGAAAAAGACATCACAGTGTTGTGGAACATTTTCAGACAGTTTCAGATCTTTTCATGATAAAAAAATAATGAAGCTAAAACAAAGGCAATAGCAGTAAATTATGTACCTACACATGAACTGGTTCAGAAATATCTATATTTATGGGGCATGATAAAATGAAATATTTAGGAGTATGGATTAAAAATGATTCTAGTGTGTCAGCTAAGGATATGTGGGAAGACACTAAAAAGATAATACAAAAACTGAGAAAATGGAAGCTTTGTTATATGGATATTGATAGTAAGATATAAGCAGTTAAAATGTTTTTAGTCCCTTTAGTCTTATACACACAGTTCAGGCATATTTTTATCAACCAGAGGAGAAGCTGTGGATAGCAATTAATAAAGAGCTGAAGTACTTTATCTGGGAGAGGAAGACAACAGTCAAATGGGATAAGCCAATTCTTCCAGCAGAACAGGGCGGACTGGGATTACCCAATTTGAAGAGGTATTTCAGAGGGATCTACCTGACAACACCGACAACGAAATCAGATACACCACATAACCGAACGTTCACAAACACGAAACCTCACATGCCCGACACACCATAATACCGACACAATACCGACAATAAACAAACAAAACAAATCCCCTGTCCAAAAAGCACACACACACAACACAAGCACACCAAAATCCTTACAAACGCACACTAAACCTCACATACACAACTATCTACACCCTTAACCCAAACCCTAACCCTAAGGTCCTTCACTATCGCACACTTACCTAACCCGCGCCCTAACCCTAACTCACTTAAACCGCCCCTAACCCAAAGACTATCACTATCGCACACTTACCTAACCCGCGCCCTAACCCTAACTCACTTAACCCACCCGTATCCCTAGACACTGTCAATATCGCACACTTACCTTACTCGCACCCTAACATCCGTCACTACCGCATACTTACACAGCCTTTTCCCATGTTAGTCTTCTCAGCGTCAGGGTTTTCATCCGTCGGTCTTCTCAGCGTCGGGGTTTTCATCCGTCGGTCTTCTCAGCGTCGGGGTTTTCATCCGTCGGTCTTCTCAATCTTCGATCTTCTGGTGTCGGCGATCTCCTTGTCGGCGTTCTCAGCTGTCGACGTTGTCAAGTGCTCCCATTTCAGAGCTACATAATTAAGACTCCTATACATAGCAGAAACAGAAAACTATAATTCAAAGTGGAAAGGGATGATGATGAAACATGGGGGAATCTCAAAAAACAAGGAGAGACTGGGATTTTGGATGCAGGCCTTTAAGGAGAATAACTATAATCAAGCAGAATATTATGTCCATAAAGTAGCAGAAAGTAATCTAAGAATTAAACCAACACAGGAAAGGAGAAAGTAGATTCTGCAGATAGGGATGACTACAATTAGGGATACAGACATGAAGTAACAGGGGGCCAAAATTTACTGGAGAAAACTGGCAAAGGAACCAAGGTATTGGGAGCAAACAACTACAGAGGTAAAGACGACAGAATGGGAAAACACCAAGAATTTATTTGGACAGCAGGTTAGAGATTGCCTTCCCTAACAGGGATTGATATAGGAGTATAGGCAAACCGAAGAAAATAAGGGGGTCCTAAATGAAAGTCAAGCAGTGGCAGATTTTTTAATTGAATCTAGAATAGAAGCTGTCATTAAAAAGGAATAATTAGTACAGCATATAAAATATAGCATGATAACTATAAGAATCAATCAGAGGAGGTTAGAAAGGATTGGGAAGAGAGATTGGATTAGCAATTCACAAAGAAACAATGGGAGGATACATGTATGTCTCTCAAATATGCAACAGAATCTAGAAGATTTAGGATTTTTGCCTGAAAATGTTTGCATAGATATTTTTATACCATAAGTAGGCTCCAGAGAATTTTTCCTCAGGTAGACAGCAAATGTTGGAGGTGTAAAGGGAAGAAAGAGGTACATGGGAACATATTTTCTGGGAGTGCAGTGAGTTGGCAGGTTTGAAGGATTCCCTTTGGGATGCACTGTTAGAGTTGCTGGGAGGGCAGATTGGTCTGACAAGGGAAATTATTTTTCTGAGCTATGACACAGAATTAGATTTGCTTAGACATAGTAAGGTATTGCTGTGTCTAATAATGGTGACTGCCAAAAAAGCAATTACTAGAAATTGAAAATCAAAATCTAAAAAAATTATACTAGAAGTAGTGAATACAGTAACAGAGATAAAACAACTGGAACTGACATCTTTTGAAAAAGGTAGGAGCAAACTACATAGGAAAAATGAGAATTGTGGGAACAGTACATGCAAGGAAGGAATGAGATCTAAAAGGCGGAAGGACTTAAATGAGCTATGTAATATCTGAGTGAGAAAGATTGGTTAGATTATAAGTGATGTATAATGTTTGCAACTGGGAATGTGTCAGTATGGTTTGTGATGTAAAAAGCTTGCAACTAGGATTGTGTCAGTGTGGTTTGTTTTCATTTATATAAATGTATGATTGTCTATGTAGTATGTGATGGTTTAATAAAGATGTTTCTTGTTTAAAAAAGACAGGAATTGAATAATTTATGTAATATTGCTTAAGTTATATGATATACAACAATATACACAAAGTATAATGTTTATGTTAATACAGTTTGATTACTTTTATGTGAATGTAAATTTGCCTATGTCACAAGTGATAATTCAATAAAGGTGTTTAAAAGAAAAAAGGCTCAGAGAAACACAACATGGCCTTAGGCCACGGAACAGCACCATTACTGCTCTACTGTATTTTACCAGTGTAATAAACCAACATGGAAACAATGGTCTGCTTGTGTCCACCATGTCCTTAGACTTGTCAAAGGGATTTGATACTTCAAACTCCTTGTCATGGTTACTTAGTTACCTACCTTGAAGGCAAAAAGTCATTAAATGGCAACAAACCTACTCATCCTTTCAATCAGTTACTATAGGTGTCCCCCGGGGCTCTATTCTGGGTCTTCTCCTATTTAATATATTCAATAATAACCTTCACACCTACACTCACCATGCTAGTTTAGTTCAGTATGCACATGACTCAACATTAATATGTGCAGTCTCAATAATGAATGAGCTCCAAGCATCACCCAAAAATCCCTGTCCTCTCTAGAAACCTGTCCCAAAGAATCAAACCTCCTACTCAACCCCAAGAAAATTAAGTTGATGCTTTCCACCTCAAAAAGTTGCCAAAATAAAAAGCAATTTTTCACCAAAAGGTCAGTAAATTATACTGTCCTTGAAACTGTAACTCACAGTAAACGTCCAGGCACTGCAATAGATGACAATCTCAAATATGACCAGCATATACTGCACACCATTAAACCTACATACCAGAAACTAGGCTCCCTACAGGATCAATGGAAACTCTAGCCACCACCTTCTAACTGCAAACTCTTTTATTTACTGCTCTTATCCTAAAAAACAATACTCAAAGAAAGAAACTCACCTCCTTCTACAATAAAATACCTAAATTTGCCACCAATCTCCCTCATAGGACCAACTATTGTCATACCTTAAAGCAATTAAACTGACTTGAACTGCACAACTACCTAACATATTCTCAACTAACTATAGCACACAAACTTGTTCATCATCCAGAAAATGTCCTGCACTAAAAACACATTACTGCCCTATTATCTAGCAAGGGACCTCAGTTCTACTAACAAATTCTACTCACAAATAAGTCAAATAATGTGCAGGATACTTGCTCTACTCTGGAATAGTATCCCCATGCAAATAAAACTCTCCTACAAACCCTATAGTTCTAAACCACTGCTCAAGCAGGATCTTAACCAATCTTCATCCTGCACATGCTCATCACCAGGTTAAGACTTTGTGTTCACTGTATGATACTCTCCAAATACTTTCCTTAAACAGAATACTCTGAAATTCTCACTGAAATGAGAGAACAATTTTTATACATAACTGCTGCCTGTACAATCCACCAAGATGCACATGGGCTTTCTTTTCACTAATTTCTCTGTATAATCTTAGTATGTCTAAATGTATCTACTGTTACTTGACCGAAGCATTAAAGCCGGAGGCGTGTCCATATTCTTTAAGGATATCCACACCTCCAGGCTAGTTGCTCAGCATAATGCATCTGAGATTATCCAAGTGCAACTAACTCTGGGCAAGACCACAATGCAAAGTGTAGCTTGCTACAGATCCCCCACCATGCCCCAGGATTCCCACTCCACATTTCTTGATACACTGGAAAATATTAGGGTACAACCTAACACCCTAATAATGGGCGATTTCAATTACCCCAACATTAACTGGGAAAACTACTCATGTACCAACTCTTGTGCTCAATGTTTTCTGGAATTCATAAATTCCAATGCCTTGGATCAACTTATCCACACCCCCACCAGGGGCAGCAATATCCTACAACTGGTCATTACCAAAATGGGCAACCGGTGTTCCACACCAGAGGTTAATTCCTCATTGGTCAGATCTGACCCCGAACAAATCACCCTAGACATCTACATCCCACCCCCCATTAGGGAAACCACTTTAAAAAATTTCTCCAAAGCCAACTTCACGCTTCTTAAGACAGAAGTGGCAAACTTCATGACACCCATGCTGATGGACAACAGAGATACAACTGCTGAATCTTATACAATTGCACTTTTTAAGCACTTACACGAGTGCATGGATCATGCAATCCCTAACATAACCAAGATGCTATCCTCCAAAAAAAGGAAGCCAATCTGGTGGTCCCTTGCTATAAACAAACTCTACAACAGAAGAAAGAAACTGTTGCAAAAAAAGAGTAAAATCCCATGATTGGAGGAACTCCATGGTCAGCCTCAGTAAGAAGCTGAGATCCCTCATAAAATCCTCCAAAGCTAGTTACGAAAGCAAAATCGCCACTGATTCTAAAGACAACCACAAAGCATTCTATAGCTATGTCAAGAATCTCAATGGCAACACTCACATCTGCTCTGAGTTACAGCACAATGGCACTAAATATACAGAACCAACTGATATTGCCAACATCCTGGCAGATAGGTTCAGTGCTAACTTCACCCCTCTCTCATTCCCTAAAGGGCCCATCTCTATACCGGAAGGATGCAAAGTACCTGTAATCATGGCTGCACAGGTAAAAAACACACTCTCCAAAGCCAAGAACACAGCATCCATGGGACCTGACAACATCCCAGGCTTCGTTCTACATGAACTACAGAACAAACTGGTACCCCACCTAAGTACCATGTTCAATCATAGCCTCACCTCAGGCTTTGTGCCCAGTGAATAGTGCACAGCAACGATTATCCCACTCCACAAAGGGGGAGCCACCACGGACCCCGGGAACTACCGCCCCATTAGCCTGACGAGACTGGTCTGCAAGGCTATGGAGCGTATCATCATGGAACTTATAAACAATAACATTGGCAACCTCCAAACTCTGGACCCTACCCAGTTTGGGTTTGTAAAAGGCAGATCATGTCTCCTAAACCTGATAGACTTCTTTGAAGTGGTCGCCAAACCCGTAGATGAGGGTAAGGTGGTTCACACAGCCTATCTAGATCTTGCCAAGGCTTTCAACACCATCCCCCACTCTGGAATTATAGACAAACTCACTAAACTAGGTATAAATCCCTATGTCACAAGATGGGTTGCCAAATGGCTCACTGACAGAACCCACACTGTGAAAGTAGCAGACTCTAAATTCAACTTCAGACCAGTGACAAGTGGAGTACTACAGGGTTCAGTCTTAGGTCCTCTCCTGTTTGGCATCTACTTCTCTGAAGTACAGGCTAACACAGAAGGTCTTTGGCTAACAAAGTTTGCAGACGACTGCAAACTAGGAGCCATAATCAAAACACCTAACGATGTGGACATCCTAGAAAAGGGCCTCACTGAGACTGATGCCTGGTGTCAAAGCCATGGCCTCAAGCTCAATGCCAAAAAGTGCATTGTCATCCCTTTTGGTAAAAACTCTGTACCCATGAACTACCACATAGGCGGTAGTCTACTTAACACCAAAAGTGTGATAAGAGACCTTGGGACACAGGTGGACAGTAGTCTCTCCTTTGATAATCACATCGCCACAGTAGTCAGGAAATCCTTCTATGTGGCACACCTCATCACAAAAGGTTTCTCATCCAAGAAAAGAGGTCATTGTTCCCCTCTACTCATCACTCATTAGACCCATTATAAAGTACAACGCCCCTTTTGGTATGTACCTCACAAGACATCTACAACTGGAAAGCCCACAGAAATACCTCACAAAGAGGATCACTGGCCTCAAACAGATGCCCTATGCAGACAGTCTCAAAAAACTCCAGCTTTACTCTGTCGCATATCGCCTACTCAGAGGCGATCTCTGCCTAACATGCAAAGCTATGTCAAACCCAGAGCTATTGGACATGCTCCATGTAAAGAAATCCCAATCCCTCCGAGTTACATGCTCTAGGGACATAAACCTTGTCACCACAAAAAACAGAACATGCTGGAAGGACAGATTCCTGTCCCAGAGACTTCCCATACTCTGGAACAAACTATCTATCTATATGAAACAAAGCTCCTCATTAGCACTCTTCAAGAAAAATCTTGATGACTGGATGGGAGAAAGGAAATTCACCCCGGGGATCACTTCTGTGGCTCTGTTTGACAGGGGCACAGGAAAATAATTTTCCTAGGTGGCAAAAGCCAGGGTACCGTTTGGCTAGGCTTATATAGGCTCTAGGGCCAATAGCCTAGTACCTACCTATGAACCAATGTATGCATATAAATGTAAATAGAAATGCAAGCACTCTGTGTTTAAATGGAACCAAGTACAATGCAATGTAAACAAATGGAGTTTTTTTTCTCTCTGTATAATCTTAGTATATATAAATGTAACTACTGTATGTGTATAAATGTAAATAGAAATGCAACTACTCTGTGTTTAACTGGAGCCAAATACAATGCAATGTAAACAAATGGAGTTTTTCCTCCCTGGGCCTCTGCTGAAAATTAGTATTACCCAGTTGGACTTTCCAGGTAATCAAAGACAAAATAAATAAGAGACGCAATAAACTAAGCTGTTAAATTAACTAAATTCATGTTAGGGTGTAAGCACTTTCTCCTTACTAAGACAAACACTTTTATTATTTTGTTGAACTCTGTGGGCCTATATAGGCAGTGAGCACTGGATCTTTTCATTGGCATGCATTAGGATTGAACTCTGAAATGTGCTAATGACAAAAGAATTGGCAAGTTCAGGGTTAGGTGCACCGATCTGCTCAGCATGTGATGTCATGTTGAGTGCTAGTACCAAGCTTGTACACTTCAGGTGTGGGATCTTTCAACAAAAAATGCTAAATTGTTGCTAATGGAAAATAATTCAAACATAAAATCCATCTAAGATGGTTCCTGATGTTACAGCAAATAAAATGTACTTCCCGGTGTCAGAAAAACTAACAAAAATAAAAAAGGTAACACGTCTGAGGTGAAATCCTGACAATAGCATTTTTTTCCAGATTGCTCCAAAATGTTGCATGCCACTTTCACAATTATCCAGATTTTCAATTCTGCTTGAATGTGATTTCAGTGGAATTTTTCCTGATGAAACTTCATCTGAAAATAGTGGATTTTCATCCTCAGTAATGGTCACACAAAAGCAATTATCACACTCCATACATGCTTTTATTCAGGATGGTGGGGACGCCAAAGGACAACTTGGTAAGCAAAGTGTATAAGGTAGTGAACCAGTCTTGAATGTGGCACCAGTTCATCTCAAGACGTGGCACACATTCTAACAAGTAAACTGAACAAATATTTATTCACAGATCAGAGCATTGCCAGTTTACTGTTTGGAATGTCTTTGCAATGTTGGAGAAAACCAAAGGACCCCTAAAAAAATTATGTGGACATAACATGTACATGCAGATTCCTTGCAGAAGGCATACCAACCAGGAAACAAAGCAGGGAACCATGCAGTGTGAAGCAGAAATGCTAAGTGTTCAACACTGTGTCACCTACCAGCAGGGAGGATATTCTGACTCCTAGTAGTTCACACTTCAATAAATTCCCATGCACAAAGTCAAAATCATTATATACATAACCTTTCCTTTCAATTGCAGTATTAAATAGTAAGTGGTACCTGTCAGTGTAGCGGAGTCCAGACATCTATCAAACACTTCCTAAAATAATAAAGTACCCAACCTTCAACGGACGTATTGACAAGAGAGAATGATAAGAAAATTTTAAGACTCTGTGGTCCTTCCCTACAGTCTGCAATATGGGGACAACTGCCACCTACTGGCTAATTATACTACATGCAGCTGACCGAAAACCAAACCATCAACAGATTAAGTGACTGGATGCCACAGGGAGGTGGTATAACCCATATTTTATGCATATATACAAGAAGGAAAGAAATTAATGCATTTTATAAAGATGTAAAAGAATGGAAGGAAAAACATGCCAGGTAATATTATACTCATGTCTATACGTTTTAACAAAAAACTGAAAGAATTATGCAAACAAGGTAGCTAGATCTAACCTCTGCCACTAAAGGGAGAGATCATCACTGTTATGTACCTAAAACACTCTGATGGGAGAAGTTTACTGACAGACTTTACTACCTCCATTGCATGGTTACAGAATTGTACATGTGATCATTTGGAGGCAGTACTCCAGGGCATCATTAGATACTACACAACTATTTATTTGTATTTTGTTAACCAAATTGTCCAACCAAGCAGGACCTATTTTAAATGGAGGCCAAAAGTAAAAAGCTCCTAGAAAAAATATGGTAATGACATACAACAAATAATACAACTGACAGGAAAAAGGTATAACAATACAAAACATTTTATTTTATTTTATTTACTGGGGCAGTGCTTTGATCTCAAAGGACCAATTTCAGTCATAGCCCAGGTGAATACAGTCACAAACACAGAGAAATAAATAAAAGTCAGAAAAAAACAAACAAGTAATGAACTGCATAGAAGGGAACAAGTCTAAAGACAGAGTTGCAGAACAAAGTCTATTTACAAGGTTTACAAGTGTGCAATAACATCATTTGGCATACAGGACTTGAATAAAAGATGTGTAGAGGAAAAAAGAATAAGAAAATAAAAATATACAGTATGAGTGGTTAAGTGATGTGGCCATCTCATAACACACACAATAGCCTTTTTTGTGGAGGCATGCATTGAAATGGGATCTGAATTTTGTTAGGGTAGGAGGTCCTTAAAGAGGGAAAATGTTCCAGAGTTTTGGGGCCAAAGCTGATTAAGCATGATTGGTGCAGTGTAGATCATTGTTTGCTGTTAGTAAATTGGATACTGCTTGGGAGTCTTCTAAGGCTATGGGTGTAGGTTTTAGCTGCAATTGGGGAGTATATGTCATGATGAAAAAGCCTGAAACAAGTTAGATACTTGCTGTATAGGTAGCCAGTTGGCTTTTAAGAGGGTAAAGCAATGATATTCTTGAAAATGCTTAAGTAACTTAGTGCAGCAACTGATCTGCCAACTTCATTTTACTGTACATTAAAGATATTGGTTTAATGGGATGAATACAATTATCATTATGTCATAGTCTTCAAGTGCAGTTAATAACAAACTAAAAAGTTTACCTCAGGTAATATGGTAAAGTGGAAGGCATACAGAAGAGGAACACCTGAGCAGTATATGAGATAAATGATGAAGAGTCCATTGGTAGAGGTTAAGTTTGCATGCAGTAATATGTACTTAAACTGAGGATAAAGTCTAGGAAATTACATTACAGTTTATAGGTGTTTAATAGGCTAATGACGACAAGGGCCTTTTTAAGGCTAGCCATCCATCCCAAATCTCTGACAAGTTTTGATATCCTTGATAAGTGTAAGCAGGGGCCTGGGAGATGAAACATTTTCAGGCTGCCTGTGTCCATTAGAGACACAGGTTCCAAACCAGAGAAGAATTTCCTGTTTCCCATCCAATTGTCCAAGTTGCACTTGAATTGGGTTAGGGAGGAACTCTCCTTCACATGGATGGGCAGCCTCTTCCACAGACACGGTAGTCTCTGGGATACATACCTATATCTCCAGCAGGTCCTATTTATATCACAAGCAAGGTTTAAGTCTTTAGACTGGGCAATTCTGGTGCTGTTTGTTTTGTGGATATGCAGGAGGTCCATCAGAGTAGGGGTCTGACAATGCCCTGTATGCCAGGCATAGCTCTCCCCTCAAAACCCTGTAGGAGACAGAATACAGAGACAGGGCCTTGAGGCGGTCTGCACAGGAAATTTTATTTGTGCCCTGTATTCTTTTAGTGAGGAACCTCTGTGGGTGTTCCAATTGATGGATATGCCTGGTTAGGTACATACCAAAAGGGCATTGTACTCAATGATAGGTCTGATGAATGCCGAATACAGTGGAACAATGACTTCCTTGGACTTATAAACAAAGTTATGGCATCTAAGTTGCACAACATAGAACGATTTCCTCACCACTGTTGACACATGATGGTCAAAGGCTAGATTACTATGTGTGTCCCTAATTTCCTGATTACTGGGTCAACTCTATGGATGGATGACTTCCCAAAGGATACTATCATGCATTTCTTGGCATTTAGTTTTAGTCCATGGCTCTAACACCAGTTGTTTGTCTGTGTCAGCTCCTCCTGGAGAACATTTGTGTTAGTATGGGATTCAATGACAGCTCCTAATTTGTAATCATCTGCAAATTTAATCAGCCAGAGACCACTAACATTGGTCTTGACTTCTGAGAAGTAAATGCCAAAAAGGAGCCATCGAAGGACTAATCCCTGAGGGACTCCACTTGTGACTGGCCTCTCTGTAAAGGTGGACTCCCCAATTCTAACTTGGTGCCATTGTTCAAGCCACCCTGTATCCATCACAAATGAGGGACTTGGCTTCCACCTCCTTTGTCTCTAGGTTCTGGAACAGACTCTTCAAAGATTACAGGAGCTGAAGACTGGTGCCTGAAATTAGACCTGACACCAACAAGCACTGTGAAGTAAATGAACGCAAGTGGCTACATTCATTCAGGATACACAAATTTTGCCATGCTACACTGTGGATAGACCTGACAAAAAGCATTTTTAATTATTAATGCCTCTCCTAGCATGAATTATTGTAGCTACAAGCAATGTTCAGGTTTTAAACACCTGAGATATAAACCTCCACGGGTAAGAAGATCTAGCGGACATAAAGTTTATGCTGAATGTGGCTAACAGGGTTATAAGACATTTAAATCTATACAAGAAGTGTCTAAACATATGTATTTGTTATCCATGAACAAGATATAAATGCCTGCCACATTTTAGACTACAAAGAACAATACCCAGTACATACATAACTCTAGTCAGGTAAAGTACCTGACACTAGGCATGATTTTTAACATTCTAGTTTTGTTAGTAATCATATCTCAGCCATATGAGATTCAGGGTTTACCTATAATGGTAAATCCCAATGGGGTAAATTTCAATGGGAGATTGGTTAAATCCCACTACCATCCATGGCTGAGCTGTAATTATTAGTATTGTACACCATGGTCATTTAAAAAATAAAATCTTGCCTTTTTAAAATGGGGTTTCAAGAAAAGAAATTATTTCAAAGTGATGGATGTTCCCCTGAGACCTACATAATGAAGATGTCCTCTGCAAATATTTTGTAACCAATCAATGCAACTTTTGTGACAGTAAGCTGAAACACCTGATATCCTGAAAGGGTAATTTGCACATATCCCATGTTGCCTCTGATACAAGAGGTTTAAGGTATCACACAGTGGAAAGTCTAGCTTTGTTAGATTTCTCTTTTCTTGTTTTTTGGACATTACAGATCAACCTATTACCTATCAAGTCACTGACAGTCAAATGTTATAAAGCTCATTCAATTCCTGCCTACCCTTAAACCTCATTCCTCCTCCAAAACATTATTCTGCATGTATTCCCACAACCACAATTACCATTTTTCTATGTAATTTGTTCCTACTCTTTTCTAAAGATTCTACTTCCATTTGTTTTATCTCTGTTATTATATTCACTGCTTCTAGTGCAGTTGGTTTAGACTTTGATTTCCATTTTCTAATACTGCTTTTTTTAGCAGCCACCATAATTAGACTAATCATGGCTTTACTATGTCTAGGCAATTCCAGTTATGTATCATAGCTCAAAAAATCATTTCCTTAGTTACACAAATCTGATCACCAAGTATTTCTGACAGAATAGCCTGCAGGGAATTTTTAAAGTCTCCCAACTCATTATCCTCCAAACAATATGTTCCCAATTACCTCTTTCTTCCCCATCACACCTCCAACATTTGTAATCTACCTGAAGAAACATCATTTGGAGTCTGCTTGAGGTATTAAAATACCTATGCAAACATTTTCAATCAAAGATAGATCCTAAATCTTTTAGACTTTGTTGCATATTTGAGAGACATACATATATCCCATTGTTTCTTTGTGAACTGCTTATCCAATCTCTCTTCCCAATCTTTTCTAACCTCCTCCGATTGATTCCTATACTTATCATGCAGTATTTTTTATGCTCTACTAATTATTTCCTTTTTAACAGCAGCTTCTGTTCTAGATTGCATTGAAAACTCTACCAGTGCTGGTCTTTTGGTTAGGATCCACCTATATCTTTCTCTTTACTTAAACTCCAATATCAATCCTTGATAGGGAAGGCAATCTCTAGCCTGCATTCACATGAACTCTTGGCCTTTTCCTATTGTATTACCTTTCCACTCTATTTTCCTCACATTTTGCTCCCAATACCTTGGTTCCTTTGCCATTTTTTCCTGTAAATTCCAGCCCCCTCTTGCCTGTTCTATGTACCCCTTATTGCAGTCATCCCATTGGCAGAATCTCCTTTCTCCATCCCCATGTTAGCTTAGTTCTTAGAAAACCTTCTGCTACTTTATAAATATAAATTCTACATGATTATTGCTATTCTCTTTACGGATACGCATTCAAAATCCCAGTCTCTCCTTGTTTCTTGAGCTTCCCTGTTTCATCATCACCCCTTTCCACTTTGAATAATAACTTTCTGCTTGTACTAAGTGCTCTCACTTTTTCTGGAAAGCTTAAGGCTGTAAATAGAACTGTATATTTTTGCCACTGTTCGTGATGAAAAAGGCAGCACATACTACTTTGGTACAGAAGGATGTGGGTTCTATTCCCACACCAGGAAGATCAATTGCTTGAAGTGTTGGCAGCTCAGGCAGATGTAAAAGACCTTATGGCACTTGTTGAAAAGACCATCTCGGGTCTCCCTGACAATGAGTTACTATACTAGGTCAACAAAAGATAAATAAATAAATTAAGTCTGAGCAGAACAGGTAGGGAAAGGGTATTAGGTAGCATGATGCTTCATGTCACTGCGATTTCCAAGCAATGGAAGAAAAATGTAATGCTACCTCTCCTACTCAGCCAGCATCTAAGCCATACTGGTGACATCCCCTTCCAACTCTTAGAATTTAGCAAGCAATAAACCAGTACAGTTTCAAAAAATGCTAGATGATTAGTTTGGCGAGCAGGTATGACATATAGACTCCTAAAGAATCTCTCAAAAGGTTACACAGTCCATGTTCCTAACACTGTAACATCTGGTCTGCATGCAGGGAATCTGGTCAGCAGAGAGGCTTCATTCCTGGAAGAGGGAAATTCCTGCCCTGGCAAGGGAGTTACTCAATGACAGTCATGACTGCAAGCAGTCCAACAGGGAAGGCAGGAAGTAGTACTGGCAATATGTACAGCAGTGGTCACCCACGGCCACAGCTGGTCTGGCAATCAGACCTGAGTAGTCTAGAGTTTCCCAAGTGAAAGAAGTTAAACTAATTTCAGTAGTTGCTAAATGTTGTGGGAAATATACTCAGAGCAAAGGTTCAGTTGCAGGTGCAACCCATAAAATAATGATCCAAGACATATGCAAAGGTTAATACACACATAGGTGAAACAAAGCTAGCTACATAAATTAAGTCATATATTAAGGTACTATTACAAGCATGTCATTATCATATGTTCTATGGCATGGATACACTGTAGAATGTACTCTGCATCAATATACTGGATACCAACACATGGATCAAGAAAAATATTCCCTTGAATATAGGAGTTATTAGCAATATAGAAACAGTAAAATAAGCAATGCCAGCAGCTAATGAATGCACAACAGCTCATCTACACTGATCATTTTAATGGCTAACGTATAAGTCATCCGTGCCAGTATACCCCAAGTCTACATTCACCCACTCCTTCATAAAAACTTCTTACCAATACACCATGCACATCTGAATGTTTCCCACTCCTAAAACTCAAACTTCTCTGGGGAGTCTTCTCTCAGTATAAATTCTTCTAAAAATCCTTCTGCCAAGTTGTTCTCTCAACAGTCACTTTCAAAAAGTTTTCTTTTTAATTCATATGTCATTTAAAATTCTATCCCACTGTCAATCAATCAATCTGCTGTAGTTAATAAAAGCACTATGAAACATCCTGATAAATTAAAATGATGCAGCACAGCTTCCACCTGTTAAGGAAACATGGTGATAAACTTATTTCTGAAATGTCACCTTGTAAGAAGAACTTTAATTTTTGTGTAGAATTCTGGATTCCGATAATGCAACATCAATAAAGTCTGAGTCATTCTTGCCACCTCGACTGGTCTGAAAATATCCAAGTGTTTCTGAAGAAATGCTGCACTCCTGCAAAAAGAAAGCATTTTTGAAAAAGTAATAGAGTAAGAAGTGTCAGAAACACACACACAGCAACAGTGAAATGATTTTTTCATGATCTTCAAAGACCACGTCTAAAGTGACAAAACAAAGTTTTATTTGTACATAAATGAGAACATACTTATGTAAAAATGAAACTTTTGTTTCAAGCCACTTTTTTAGTAAATTAATATTTTAAAAAGCTTCCTATCATGGAAGTGTAAACTAGTCATGCCATATTTACGGTATTAAAACTAATACAGTGGGAGGAAGCATGCACATCACTTTGGGGGACAATATAATTACTGTGTAAGTAAATGCTTGTGAAACAATTATTTAATTGCCAACCTGTTAAATTAACAGTTTCTGTCAAAAGCGACTAGGTAGTCTACTGAAACCTTCCCTGCTCTTACCTCATAGACAAAATAATGGAAGACAATGGTTCAAAAACAGTGGCAGACTTTAAATGCTGCCAGTGGAAAGTTGTTAGAACAACAGGCTTTACATTCATTTTCAAAAGGATATCGAGTCTGAAACTCAAATGTCTCTCTCTGTAGTGACTACAGTACTTAACGATCTAGCAGAATAAGTACAAATTTTACAAAAAAACAGCCCAAAATACAAGGCAAAAAATGGGCACTCTTTAAAGGTACGACAAATTAATTAATAAGTGTACTTTTTATAGAGTGGCATGCATGGCCTTCTCTTTCCCCAGTCCTCCTGTCACCCTGTAGACATATCATGGGGACTCAACAAATCCTCTGAAATGAAGCAGCCAGAGCAGGAAGAAAGTCTTTATTATTATAGATTTTACTACTGTCCGTAACTCCCTTAGGAAGTGTGGCTTCTGAAGTGATTATAACGTGAGGATCAGTGGACAAGGAATGGATCTTCATAGTCCAATTACGGTTTACGAGCCACAATGAAGTCTTTGGTTAAAGGGGAAGTTGAAAACCGACTATACTGCCAAAAGTGGTATATTTCAGAGACCTGGGAGCTCCCCTGCTTCCTACCCAAGGCAAATCTTGTAACAAATACCGAACTGTCGAGAGGCATGGGCTAGGGCACTTTTCTGTCATTTATTTATTTATTTTTTTTCCCTAATTAAAGAAATGGGCACACTAAATAAATAAATGCATGGCAGTTTGCCTATGTGTAAGACTGGATGCGGCCTTTAGTCCTGTTCAGAGACCTGCAGGTCATGTGGTTTGGGTTTCTTATACACTACTGTGCAATCTAAAAATAAAACTGATGCAGCTGACAACACTGCAACTCATATCTTGTGTATTCTTCTATGGCATGTGTGTCAGAAGTAATCACAAGTAAATCAATTGCCTTTCCAGTGAGAATGATGCAGTCATGGCCTCTAGGAAATAACTCTCATGCAACAGCTGGAAGCTGTGGATCCAGAAATTGGACTTACTTCTAAATTCAAATTGTATCGCTCAGAAGCATAAAATGTATGATGTGCTACATTTCTAAATATCACAGGTGAAGAAACTATGAAAGTGCATACGTATAAGCTTAAACAAACAGTTACTGTGAGCAGAAGAAAACATCTATTACATACTCACCATTAGTTATTGCTGCTTATGCTACTGAATTAAAATAATACAACAAATGACTTGAGTTTTGTGATTTGCAAGATTCATCAATATGAGCAAGAATAACACATTTTTTTATAAATGATCAGACAAGCTGCAAATTATCACATGAAACAGATTTAACATTAAAAGAAACGTCCACCCTCACTTGCAGTTTAACTCAAGCTTTAGGTTTCTTTTCTGCATACATTGTGGTTTAGTTACCAGGAATCAAGATGTACTTTAAAAAACTTGTATTTCCTTGTCTTGAAATCAATGGAAAATAGAGTCTACCCATTTTTTAAGCCTAATATCTCATGTGCTTTGGAAAGCAATTTTGTCTTTTTAGATATTGCACACTATCTTACACAAGCAGTCCACCACCTTACTGATGGAAACATCTGCTATAAAAATGCAGTGTCTTGTGGAATTTTTCCCTACTGTCTCTGTTGCAGACAGGAAAGAAACAGCTGGCCAGCTCTTTTTAGATAGTGATTTACTTCTTAGAGGTATTCCTTTCTGTAACTTCAACATCTTCGCAGATAGCAGTTTCAGTTTTGTGCATAGCAAGGAGAATAGCTACTTTGTTATGCTAAAAGGTTACTATCTGTATAAAGAACTGTCATGCTGCAACGTAACAAATTAAGAGGGCAGCAATATATCAAAAAAAGTGGGAAACTTAATGGACAAAGACATTTGTGCCTCAGTTATATATATAAAACAAAAAAAACTCACACCATATATTCAGAAATGTCAAGAGCAAAAGGTTGTAACTACTTTGTACGGTGCTGCCTTATAAGGACAGAGCTATCTTATAAAGGTAAAATACTTTTAAGCAAATACAGCGCTGAGGACTAAAACACATATTCCAAATGCAGACACTAGTGAGCAACAACAATAGTTTACAGGTCTGTTGAAAGGTCTCTGAAACAAAAAGTAAGATGCCAGTTAATATCTGCTATATTATAATAAAAGCTTTGACACCTAAGAAGTATGGGGAAAGGTCTGTCAGCAATTTAAACACTACAAAAAAGACAGCTTTAGAAAAAAACTGCAGTTCAGATACTTTATTTTGTTGAAGATCTACAACTATTATGAATAGATTAGAACAGCTATGAAAATAAACAAACTGAGGAAATTTGGGTAAAAAATGAAGTGCAGTTATATTCCAGAAGATGGGTAAGATGCCTTTAACACACATTACTGGCCTTCTATATACATAGAGTTAAACATTCCTCATTTCTTTAAGGTTAGCAAGACTCGTATAAAGGGGACATGAAATGACTACTATGAATATGATCTTCAAGCAGTACATCAAGATCATGTGATACAGTATGCCCACGATAATCATTTCTGCAGAAAGCATATTAAAATATAAAAAGCACTTGAGTGCTTTTTAAGCATCTAAATGGTTCAAAATACAAAACTATACTGTAAAACTACATTTTTGAGTTTCAGGATCGACTTTTCCCTTAATCAAATATAATGATTTGTACGTGACGAGAGAAATTACTTCAACACAGCTGAAAGAGCTCACAGAAGAAACAGTCATAGGAAGTTACATACAAAGCAATAAAAAAAAAAAGAAAATGAGTACAACTTGAACAGAAATAAGTCGTGAGAGCATGAGAAGCAGAAAGGCTTGAAAAATACACCACAGAGAAGTTTTATAACTGGTAGAGTAAAAAGCACTGCAAAAGGAATGTCTAGTGATTAATTACGTGTGCAGCTGTGGAAAAGGCAATCATTTTTGCTAAGTCGCAGAAAATGAAAGAAATTAATGCTCAAGTGAAAAAAAAATGCATGCAGCATAACAGAAATGAAAGGAAGCAGATCAGGATGGAGTACATGGATATGATTAAGAAACAGACAAACTCTAGTGAATGAGTGAACACACTGCTTACTGTTGTCAGCCCAGATGAAATATGTACATGTACATATCAACAAGACCTTAATAAACCTATAAACAGAGGATATTTGCTTTGTATTGTCAAAGTAGTTGTTTCAACCATGCCACTGCAAAGTACGTTTCTCTACCTGACACTAACCAGGACTGCTGGCAGATTAAACTAGACTAAATTTCCAAATTATGTACAGTCAAGTCTCATACATAAGATGCAGATGTCTTAAATTACCATTTATTTTAAGCAACTGAAATGTTTGACAGAACTGTCGCCCTGATGATCTAACGAACTGGAGAAGTTAACATTACTGACGATTACTGGCAGAGTATGCAGACAGACAAGATTTATCCATACAATAAAGACCTTTGAAATACAAGACAAAACAATATTCATCAAATCTCTATTATTTATTTATTTGACATTTGCTGAGTGGGATAGTCTGACTGAGCAAAAAGCCCTTTTTCAGCACAGACCCGGGGAGTAAAGCTCCACAGTGTAATAATCAAGAATATTAACAAAAGTTAGGATGAGATACAGTAAAAAATATATATATAATATCCAATAAACAGTGGAAAATGTTAGGAGAATATTGGTGAAACTCCACTGTACAATAAGTTAAGCTAAACAATAATGACAAATCAAGAACAGTGCTATAAGGAGGTAATAATGCATTAGACAAGAACTTTATTTTCAAGTACTTGTAAATATGACTGAAACCAAACATTACATTTTCAGCATCACAATTTAAAAAAATCAATTACCTCCTGTTTTGGGCCAAAAAAATCTCCAAATTCATCAGCTATCCTAAACAAGCCACCATAGGCAAATATACATCACATGCACACATGGAATATGGTCCACCACTAACAGCTAATACCTTTAAGACAAACTCCACAACCCTAAAATATTCTCTAATAAAATCTATCAATTCACAGCAAGCTCCTCAAAAACATAAAATAAAATAAAAACACTTAATCCCCACTGAAAAATCTAAATGGGTGCCTGTGATGACCGTGCCCTGGCCCAGCAATCAAGGAGCCTCAATTCTCACCACAAACACCACGGACGTAGTCTCCTAGAAGAGAGGAAAGGATAACTAATATACACAGCAAAGTACAATTTCCCTTAAGTGCACACAGAGATCACAGTCAGTCTGGGGCTGGTTGCTCCTTTGCTCACCAGGTCCCCAATAAGACTCCCCACTGGCACAGTTATAGGGTCCAGGTCTCAGCCTAGCTGGGCAAGCTCGAACCTCCAGTACCCTCTCTGTCCAACCAGTGCTTCATGTCCCTGCCAAGTAGCTGACACAACACACACACACTTTGAGATAAGTATTTATACAACTTCACAGACACTCCTGGGAAAGGCTGACACAAATTCTCCAGCTGTGTCCCTTTATCCAGACTATATGGTAGTAATTACTGCCACCACCCAGCTAATAATATCAGCTACTAAAAGGCCATTAAAAGGGTGTCCAATTGTTCCTGTGCAATATTATAATCCAATGGTAGCATGACTAGCAGTCAAGGCTTACTTTAGAGTGGCCTATTACAATAACCTCTATAAATATGCAATGTACTCTAGAGCTTATCTCTACACAAACCATCCACAGGTAGAAAGTTTTAAAAATATTTAATAATAAATAATTAAAACACAAGACAAAACTACTACACCACTGAGATATCTAAGAGTTCAGCAATCACACAGAAATTTAAAAGAATCCAGTAGGACAGGTCTGATTTCAAAGAAAAATACCTAATTAATCTTTACTAGCTTTAACTATTCCTACAATAAATCACAGTACTAGAAACTTACATGTGAGCTTAGGCAGAGTGCTGAGTTAAATATCCAAGATCAAAATGCTCACAGTCTCTCACTGAAAAATAGTTTTTAAACACTAACCAACCATTCTGCTGAGGCCCTCCCAAATTACATCATTTTGACACTTAGTTTTTTCCAGGCCACAAACTGCATTATTTAGCAAGCTAACACCTGCTCAGAAACTTACAACAATACAAGGCATTTCACATATACACTCTAGCAGAATCCTGAGCAATAAAGCACCTTCCACATGTAAATTCTGGTCATAAACTTTAGCCTTAAAACAATGGGCATTGAAACCTTTATCCAGATTCACTGGAGCCGAATTCTAACATGAAAGGGTCACA
This sequence comes from Protopterus annectens, assembly GCF_019279795.1. Taxonomy (NCBI): domain Eukaryota; kingdom Metazoa; phylum Chordata; order Ceratodontiformes; family Protopteridae; genus Protopterus; species Protopterus annectens. The sequence continues at coordinate 66,915,883 of NC_056738.1, forward strand.
ACATGATTCACTGGGCCAGTAGAGTGCAATGTTGTCACATATTTTGCAGTTCCACATTTCACAGTATTCTTTTGCACTCAAGAAAACATGCCTGTATTTTACATTTATTTACACAGTTGATAGAATTATGTATCAAATTCTATTTGACTAAGCTGCAGCCTTTGCCCATCTCTCCCCAATCATCACATCCCCCCCCCCCCCCGGGGAACTCAAGCAAGTTTTTCAAGTGCCCCTTGAGAAACGTTGCTTGAGAGTGTCAGGTCTATCTAGCCCCATTCCCTGTTTTGAGAGCCCATCTGCACTGGCATTGCTACTCCCACTGCGGTGCTGCACTGACATATCATATGCTTGCAACCTCAGGCTCCATCTTAGCAATTTGGCATTACAATGTTTTTAAGCAATGCTTTTTTTAGTTTGAGCATGAGGCTTAATTGTTTTTCACTGCTACTTAATCATTGTGTGATTTTTATTGATTAATTGGCATTTTAGAATCTCTATTTAAACCTGTGCATTTTTTACTGTGGTGTCTGATGAAGCAACTTCAGTTGTGAAAGCGCTTACCACTTTGTACTTTGCTGTGATTAAACGTTTTGCTGTGTGTTATCTTGGTGCATTTTTTACTTTTTACCTTTCAATTTGGCATTTTGCTGACTGGCTCTGTTTAACCATGTTAGAGGGTTGCGATCTGTCATCACAGTGGATTTTCTATCATACAGATAAGGCTGAAGTTTTTGTAGTGCACACACTATGGCTAGACATTCCTTTTCTACCTCTACATAGCATTCCTCCCTGGATTGGAACCTACAACTGAGATAAACCACTGGGTGCTCTTCTCCCTCTGAAGAAATCTGGCTAAATATAGCCCCCACCCCATAGTTTGAAGCATCCACCTGCACAACAAATTATTTGCTATAGTCTGGACTGACTAACACAGGGGGTCCCTCCCAAAGCTTCCTTAAGCTTCTGAAATGTCTGCTCACATGCTGGGGTAGACACTACCTTATCTGGCCTGTTCTTCCTTGTCAGGTCTGTGCTGGGAGCAGCTATGGTACTATAATTGGGAACAAACTCTCTGTAGTACCCTGCTGTCCCTAATAATGCCCTCACCTGCTTTTTGGTAACAGGTGCAGGCCATGCCTGAATAGCTTCCATTTTTGCAGGTTCTGGCCTTATCTTACCACTCTCCACTCTATGTCCTAGGTAGGAGACTTCTGCCATACCCACCTGACATTTGCTCGGCTTAATGATCAACCCTGCCCTCTGTAGTCTGCCCAGCACCTCCCTGACATGCTGAAGGTGCTCTTGCAAGGAATAGCTGTAGATAGCAATATCATCCATGTAAGCAAGGGCAAACCCTCCTGCTCCTGCTAAGATATGATTTACCAGCCTCTGGAAAGTCGCTGGGGCATTCTTCATCCCAAAGGGCATCTTTTTGAACTTGTACAAGCCAAAAGGAGTCACAAAGGCTGACTTCTCTCTAGCACTGGGAGTCAAGGGCATCTGCCAGTAACCCTTGGTAAGATCAATCGTTGTAAGATACTTAGCCCCACCCAGCTGCTCTAGGGCCTCTGCTGTCCTGGGCATGGGGCAAGCATTTGACTCTGTGTGACCATTTAATTTCCTGTAATCCACACAGAACCTGGTGCTGCCATCCTTCTTTGGCACCAGTACCACTGGTGAGGCCCAGGGACTGTTGGACTCTTGAATCATCCCTAGTTCCAACATCTCCTGTACCTCCTCCCTCAGAGTCTGTTTGACTCTCTCAGGCACCCTATAAGGGGCCTAGGTGAAGCAACCAGGAACACACCAAGGAAGAAACAACAAAAAAGAGGATCCAGCAAAGAACAATTTATTCCAAAAGTTGATTTCTCTCTGACGTCTCGGCCTAAGCCTTCAAGGAGTACAAATGACTAAAACTCTATTCACATATATATACACCTCATAAACATTCATTAATTGAATCAATTATACAATTAGTAATAAAAAACACAATAATTCAATTTACAAGCATTCTCCGGTTAAAATCTTCATTAAGATCTTCAGGGAATAAAGTTTTAAACTTTAAAATAAAAGTAGCTTCTTTTTGTTGCAACAAACGTTTTATGTTTGAACAATTATACTTATAATCTGGTATTTGTTCTAAAATAGTTGCACATAAACCATTAGAATTACTATTATGACACTGTAAAAAATGTGTTGCTACAGGGCTTTCTACTTTTTTGTTGACTATATCTCTGACATGTTCCAAGAGCCTTATTTTAAAGGCTCTCTTCGTCTCTCCGATGTAAAACTTCTTACACGGACAACTTAGGGCGTAAATCACCCTTTCTGTGCAACAATTAAAAGAATGTTTAACTTGAAAAGCAATGTTGTTAATATATTCAAAAGAGGGAACTACAAACTTGCAAGCTTTACATTTACCACACCTAAGTGTGCCTCTACTTATAAGATGGTGATGTACAGCATCGCTTGGAAAGTTAAATTTACTTTTTACTAACATGTCCTTGATACTTCTGCCCCTGCAATACGGAAATTTTAAATCAGCATTTAGCCAGGTTTTAACATTGTTCAAAGAACATAAATAATTCCAAAATTGAAAAACTATTTTAACAAGTTCACCAGAGAAACAACTATATTTAGTAACAAAATACATGGTTTCTTTATCTTCTGAACTAATGTTTAAATTCCTTACATCATTTTGCTTCCTAAATATTTTGTTATATTTATATTGTTCATCAATATTTCTAAAAATTTTTTTTTTTTCATAACTCTCTTTTAATATAGCCTCATGATAACCCCTTTGTAAAAATGAACTATATAACAAATTTAATTCTCTATGGAATATGTTCTTATTGTTGCATAGTCTATTGATACGCAACATTTCACTATATGGCAGGGAATTGATGGTATGTGGTGGATGACCACTAGAACTATGTACATATTGCATTGTGCCTGTGAATTTTCTATTTACTGAAGTAATTAGTTCTTGACCATTCAAAATTTCCAGTTTGACATCAAGAAAGGGAACGCAAGTATCTATCTTTAATCCATCAAACTTCAAGGAGAATCTATTTGAATTTAAATCAACAAAAAATTGATGGGCCAGAGCCTGATCACCTTCCACTAAAAAAATTAAATCATCCACATATCGATAGTACTTAATGACATGTTTGTGAAAAAATTGATGTCTATATATATACTCAAGCTCAAACAGCCCCATGGCTAGATTTGCATGCATGGGGGCAAAGGCAGCCCCCATGGCAGTACCCTGTTTCTGACGATATAACTCATTATGAAATTCAAAAAAGTTGTTAGTTAAAGAAAATTGGGTTAACTCCACAATGTATTCAGTAACAGGAGAGTTACCTAAAAAGAACCTAATGGCCTCTATGCCAAACCTATGGTTGATACTTGTGTATAGGCTCTTAACATCAATGGTAACCCAATACATGTTCTTATTCCATTTAACATTTCTTATTTTATCAAGAAAATCAAATACATCAATCAAAAAAGAGGGTAGTGCCTTGACATAAGATGAAAAATAATGATGTAAAAATATACCCAAATTACGCAAAAAATATTTGCGACCTGAAACAATAGGTCTGCCAGATGGTTTCAATAAATTTTTATGTATTTTGGGTAAACAATAAAAATAAGCCATGTCGCAATCATCAACTTGAAATTTATTTTTAACATCACTAGTTACGAAGTAGCCTAGTCTCAAACCCTTAGATATAAGAGTTTTATATCCCATAATAGCAGAATTATAGCTCTCAATATCTGTTTTTTCATAAGTATTGCTGTCATTAAGGTGTTCCATGCACATATGAAAATAATCCGTAGGATCGAGAACTACCAATTTATTGCCTTTATCGGCCGGTTTGAAAATTATATCATCCCTCTTACTTAACAAAAGTAAAGTTTGCCATTTTTTAAAGGTCATATTATACTTAATATTACTTTTATTGCGCATAAAAGAATTATATGATATTTCAATAGTATGATTAACCATTTTCACAAAATTTGAAACTTCACTGTGTAAAACATGAGGTGTAAAGTGACTATTAGAAGGTATTTTTTCTGTATTCAACCTAGAATATGCATTAACAGACTCATCAGATGTACATGAGTAAAAACTGTCCAAAGAAACACTGAAGTTACTGTCAGAATCATCCTGAAACTGGCTAATATTTTGACTAAAAAAATACTTAAGATGTAGTTTCCTGCCAAACTTATACACATCAGTTTTTAAATCATGTAGCCTTGACACAACTGTAGGGATAAATTTCAAACCAAGGTTCAAAACTAGAATTTCTTCATCATTAAATATATATTTAGATAAATTTACAACATAGTCACTATGATGATTTTGAACTGGGTTACCATTTACCTCTCTTATGGCCACCCTGTCCATTCTGTTCATATGTTGTATATTGTGTAAATTCCCGTTGACGTTTCTGTCCTTGCAAATTCTTGGAGGGCTGAAATGATTCATTGCGAAACGTTTGCCGAAAACCTGCTGGTTGTTGAGCTGCCGGTAAACCGGGAAACTCTGGATCTCCGTATTCTTCCTCACCCGAAGTAAAACCACCTTCAGAGGCAGACGCCGACGAGTTAGGATGACGTGCATGACTGGATTCAGCCTGGAATCTTACTCGTTTACGTCCTTTGTTCCGATTGGCTCTCGGAATGAAAGCCCTATTCATTTCATAGTCACGCAAGTCTCTAACAAGCTTGCCTTTCTTGCGTTCTATCAAAGTTAGTTCAAACTCCTTTAATTTATCTTGAGTTTGAACAAGAAAATAATTTAAGGTGGAAACAAGAACACATTTAGATATGTCACCACATATTTTCTTAATATCTGTACATAACTCAGTTTGTTTCAGTTGGTCCCGTTCCACCAAAATGTGGAGCCATTCCGTAACACAGTTATGGGCAGCAGCAACCCATCGTTCATGAAAAGCAATGTCAGTGTCTATTGTTAAATCAAAGGGTGTTGTAGGATCTTTATATAACCTTAAACCTCTCTGAGTAGTTTCTGTGTCAATATATCTCTGTAAACCACAGATATTAAAGAAAGTTGCCGTTTCTTTCCACATTTTTTTCTCCAAATTTTCAAATAATAACTTATGTTCAGCATTTAATGGTAAAGAAGTCTTCTTACCCACAGAAGAAAAAGGATTGGGAAAACGTTTCTTACGTTCATGCTCCCATTGTTCCCAAATGGGTAAATGTTTATCTGTTGAATTTCTGATTAAAGGCAGACGCTCACCTCTCTCAGTGGAATTAGTGAGAAAACTGTCTAAAGACAACTGACTGCCGTCCATGGTTTCACGAAAAACTCGTGGCAATTGTAGGAGAGGATCCGCAGACATAGTTGAAGCAACCAGGAACACACCAAGGAAGAAACAACAAAAAAGAGTATCCACCAAAGAACAATTTATTCCAAAAGTTGATTTCTCTCTGACGTCTCGGCCTAAGCCTTCAAGGAGTACAAATGACTAAAACTCTATTCACATATATATATACACCTCATAAACATTCATTAATTGAATCAATTATACAATTAGTAATAAAAAACACAATAATTCATTTTACAAGCATTCTCCAGTTAAAATCTTCATTAAGACCTTCAGGGAATAAAGTTTTAAACTTTAAAATAAAAGTAGCTTCTTTTTGTTGCAACAAACGTTTTATGTTTGAAAAATTATACTTATAATCTGGTATTTGTTCTAAAATAGTTGCATATAAACCATTAGAATTACTATTATGACACTGTAAAAAATGTGTTGCTACAGGGCTTTCTACTTTTTTGTTGACAATATCTCCTTTTCTACCTCTACATAGCATTCCTCCCTGGATTGGAACCTACAACTGAGATAAACCACTGGGTGCTCTTCTCCCTCTGAAGAAATCTGGCTAAATATAGCCCCCACCCCATAGTTTGAAGCATCCACCTGCACAACAAATTATTTGCTATAGTCTGGACTGACTAACACAGGGGGTCCCTCCCAAAGCTTCCTTAAGCTTCTGAAATGTCTGCTCACATGCTGGGGTAGACACTACCTTATCTGGCCTGTTCTTCCTTGTCAGGTCTGTGCTGGGAGCAGCTATGGTACTATAATTGGGAACAAACTCTCTGTAGTACCCTGCTGTCCCTAATAATGCCCTCACCTGCTTTTTGGTAACAGGTGCAGGCCATGCCTGAATAGCTTCCATTTTTGCAGGTTCTGGCCTTATCTTACCACTCTCCACTCTATGTCCTAGGTAGGAGACTTCTGCCATACCCACCTGACATTTGCTCGGCTTAATGATCAACCCTGCCCTCTGTAGTCTGCCCAGCACCTCCCTGACATGCTGAAGGTGCTCTTGCAAGGAATAGCTGTAGATAGCAATATCATCCATGTAAGCAAGGACAAACCCTCCTGCTCCCGCTAAGATATGATTTACCAGCCTCTGGAAAGTCGCTGGGGCATTCTTCATCCCAAAGGGCATCTTTTTGAACTTGTACAAGCCAAAAGGAGTCACAAAGGCTGACTTCTCTCTAGCACTGGGAGTCAAGGGCACCTGCCAGTAACCCTTGGTAAGATCAATCGTTGTAAGATACTTAGCCCCACCCAGCTGCTCTAGGGCCTCTGCTGTCCTGGGCATGGGGCAAGCATTTGACTCTGTGTGACTATTTAATTTCCTGTAATCCACACAGAACCTGGTGCTGCCATCCTTCTTTGGCACCAGTACCACTGGTGAGGCCCAGGGACTGTTGGACTCTTGAATCATCCCTAGTTCCAACATCTCCTGTACCTCCTCCCTCAGAGTCTGTTTGACTCTCTCAGGCACCCTATAAGGGGCCTGTCTGATAGGCTTTCGGGGTCCTGTATCCACCTGGTGCTGCACCAGGTGGGTGCACCCTGGTTTCCCAGTGAACACGTCCCCAAATTCATGCAACACTGCTCGGATTTCTCGAACCTGGGTAGGAGATAGCTGCTGGGACATTGCTACCCCTCCCACCGAGGTGTCAGCCCAAGCCTCACTGAGAGGATCAGTCACAAGTTCTCCCAGACTCCTCCTCCTGCAATCCACTTCAAATGCTCAGCACAAGGGCTTCCCTATCATGGTAAGGTTTCATCATGTTAACATGGTACAATTTGTGCCCCTGCCTTCCGCCAGCAGTTCCACCATGTAAATTAACATCCCTTACCTTTCTTACCATCTTGTAGGGTCCCTGCCAAGCTGCTTGCAACTTGTTGTGTCTGACAGGAATGAGAACCATTACCTGCTGCCCTACAGCATACTCCCTAGCTCGAGCATTCCTGTCATACCACACCTTTTTCTATTATTGGGTTTCTGCCAGGTTCTCCTGGGCTAGGCGCATGACTTCCATGAGCCTTGTCCTGAGGTTCAGGACATATGCCACAACAGACTCCTTGTGAGACTCACACTCACCTTCCCACTCATCTCGAATTAAATCTAAAGGTCCCCTCACCCAATGCCCATACAGCAACCCAAAGGGTGAAATACCTGTGGATTCCTGGGGAACCTCTCTGTAAGCAAACAACAAATGGGGCAAATATTTGTCCCACTCCCTCTTAAACTGATCTGCAAATGCCCGCAGCATGGACTTGATTGTAGAGTTTAACCTCTCAAGAAGACCATTAGTCTGGGGATGGTAGGGGGTGGTCTTCATGTGCTTCACCCCACAGGACTTCTACAGACAAGCCAGCAGGTCTGACATAAAATTGGCACCTCTGTCAGACAGTATTTCCTTTGGGAAACCTACCCTGCTGAAAATCTCTAGCAAAGCATTTGCCACCTTCTCGGCCTCAATGGAGGACAAAGCCACTGCCTCAGGGTGTCATGAGCATAATCTACAATCACTAGGATATACTTTTTCCCTGTGGAACTTTGGGTACACAGAGGACCCACAATATCCATAGCTACCCTCTGAAATGGCTCCTCAATCACAGGCAAAGGCATTAAAGGAGCTCTCACCTTGTCTCCTGGCTTGCCTACCTTTTGGCACTGCTTACAGGCCCTGCAGTATCCTGTTACATCTCTGGAAATTCCAGGCCAATAATAGTTTTGCATAATACACCTCTTTGTAAGTTTTATGCCCATATGACCTGCAAAGGGAATATCATGGGCTATGGCTAGAAGTGCCAGACGGTAAGCTCTAGGCAATAACAACTGCTGTACTCTCTCACCTTCTAGCCCTCCCTCAGGGGTCCACTCTCTGTACAGTAACCCTTTGTTACAGTATATAGATTCCCCTTCCCTTGAGAATCAGGTGCCTCCCTAGCTACCTGCCTCAGGCCTTGCAATGTAGGGTCTGAGAGCTGAGTCTGTTTCAACTCTCTCCTTGTAACCCTTCCCAGCTCCCCTTCGACAGGAAGTCTGGCATCCTCTGACAGTGGTGCCTCACTGTCAGTCTGGGTACTACTACTCACCTCTACCTTTGCAGTTACCCTGTCCAAGGGAACATCAGTACCCACAAGCAGCTGTGACTCAAATTCAGTCTCACTGCTACAGCGTAGCTCACTCCCTGAAGTAACCACCTCAGCAGTCCTGGCTGCAAGTATTCAGTCTGCCTGGGTCTCCCCCAGGCTACCAGACCCACATGCTTGTCTCCTAGCCTCACTGCATGTAACTGCATAAGTACATAGTGCCTCATCCAAATCCTTCCCTCTCAGGACATCTGCAGGATGGTAGTTCCATACCCCTGCTGTCTCAAGACAACCCACTGTTGGCATTTTGTCTTTCCCACTTACTGGCTCCATCACCTTTTTTCCCCCACCTTGCCTCCGTGGACATCTGTATGCCACATGGCCCCACTGGTTGCATTCAAAACAATTAAACCTAGCTCCTGGACGTGTACCAGGACTAGTGGCTTCCCCTGCTACTGGTGGATTCTGTTGGGGCAGTCTGTGCTGCCCAGCATGGGCTCCTTTAGTCCCATGAGCAGTACTGGGGGTCCCTTTCCTGTGCAGGGCTGCCCTGCTTGGTAGGTATAGGTCTCCCTTCTTCCCCAACTCCACTGAAGTAGCACACTATCAGCTAAACAGATCCTCCTCAGGCAAACTGCTAAGGGCTTGTTCCCTTACCAAAAGGTCTGCCAGCCTTCCAAAAGTGGTGACCTGACATCCACTCACCCAGCTATGAAAATAAGTGCTCAGTTCAGCAACATATTCACATACATTTTATTTGTGTCTTTGCTCACGGAACTTTTTCCTATACATTTCAGGTGTTAGCTTAAAACATTCCAACAAGTGTCTTTTTACAGCAGTATAATCAAAACAGTGTCATGCATTTTTGCTAAAGATGTTACAACTTTACCATGGAGTAAGGGGGTCAGGAACCGTACCCAGAGCCTTTGGTCAACTTCATACTGTTTACATACCCGCTAAAACATATGAATGAAGCTATCAAAATTATCCCCCTCTTTAAACTGTGGAAGAAATTTACTGACCTTTTGTGCTTCTGGGGTCCGGTTACTCCCTTCCCCATTACTTCAATGACTCTGGCGAAGAATCAGTATTTCCCTCTCATGCTTTCTCTGCCGTTCCTGTTCTTCAGCTTCTAGGCTCCTCATTCTCTCAGCTGCGTCTAGTTCCATACGCCTGGCCTCCAACTCAAGTCTCTTCAGCTCCAGCTGGATTTTTAAGTCCACTGCAAAAAGGTTGATCTGTCCATTTTCCGAGGATATTGTATCTCCACTGTCAGTCTGATTGTCCTTCAGGCTGCTGTTTTCTGATGCAGCTGTAACCAAGGCTGCAATCAGGTCTGCCTTAGTCAGGTTTCCATGCACCAGCCCCCTAGCCTGGGACATCTCCATCAGCTGGCTCCTTGTCACCTTTCCATACTCTTCTGCTGACATGCTGCCTGCTCACCCTCACTAACACTAAGCTAACAAAAGAAATAAAACAATTGTGATCTGAACTCTGAGTATACACTGCGTGGCTGTTTCAGAGTACAAAACACTTTTAGAGATCACTGTACATAAGCTACAGGAATTTGCTTTACCCACACCACTACAAGCCAATTAGTATGTGAAGTAGATCCCACCACTGCAAACCACATGTGATAGGATATCCCAACTACTGCCACCAATATGTGACGACCGTGCCCTGGCCCAGCAATCAAGGAGCCTCAATCCTCACCACTAACACCAGGGAGATAGTCACCAAGAAGAGGAAAGGATAACTAAAACACACAGTAAAGTACAATTTCCCTAAAGTGCACACAGAGATCACAGTCAGTCTGGGGCTGGTTGCTCTTTTGCTCACCAGGTCCCCAGTAAGACTCTCCACTGGCACAGCTATAGGGTCCCAGTCTCAGCCTAGCTGGGCAAGCTAGAACCTCCAGTACCCTCTCTGTCCAACCAGTGCTTCGAACCAGTGAACTAAAGAGAATGCACAACAAATGTGTGTGCATGTAATTTTAAAGAGCCTAGACTATAACCAACAACTTTAAAACAATAACTGTTAAAAATAAAGCTAACATTGTGATAATCATGTCAAATATAGTACCATGGATGAAATAACATTTAGAATTTTATGTCCCTGTTCCAAACCTGATTAACCACTATCATTCACCCTTCTCTTACCTCACTATCCTTAACCGCTTTTTAACAAGCCGCCTCGCCTTTGTAACTGACCTATGTTTTTTTTTTATATGCTGCTGTTATTTTTTTCCCAAGATGTGATGTATCTTTATATTGTATTTAGAACTCAACTATCTTCCTTTTTTGCATTAACAATGTTCATATGTCTGTTATGTACCTGGAGCTTTTCTCCCCGGGCCTCCGCTGAAAATGGACATGTATCCAGTCGGACTCTCCCGGTTAACAAATGTAAAATAAATAAATAAATAAATGTAAAAGGGAAATAGTACAGGAAATATTACAGCTTCTTTAAGAAAACCATCACTATAGACCAACAAGCGTGGAATGCTTATTAAAAGAGCAAAGCTAGTAATAACATATTTTTATTACAGAACATACTGTAAAACCTGATTTATGGAAAACTACGAACATAACCTCTGGAATGAGAGAATTGCTCTTTGAATGTAACCAAGTAATACACTTAAGCAGTAGCCGATTAGTAGGAATCTTAATTGTTTAAATAAAATGAAACTGTAGTGCATGTGTATAACAGAAATGAGTCCACTTCTAAATTTCAAATTCTCAAAACACCAAATTTCTTATGGTCAAGACCATAAGATCAAAGTTTTGAAACTTCAAAATTTAAATAAAAAAATAAAAACAAGAAAATATTTTTTTGTGTTTATTGCTAATTTAATTATACCAACTTCAAGATCATACTACTGCAAGGAAAATGGTAAAATATACAGTTCCGCTCTGTATGGCAATCTCAATTTAAATGGTATGAAGTTTCAAAACTTCGATGTTATGGTCTTGACCATACAAAATTCAAAGTTTTGCAACTTCAAAATTTGGAAGTAGGCCTCAGACAAAATTTGCCTTACGTGTTTATTGAAGAAAATAACATAACATGAATAATGTAGTAGCAAAGCTGGATGGAGCCCTAACTGTGGCACAAGACACCTGGTCCTTCACCTTATATTCTTTCTTTTGTTTTTTAGCACATTCAGTTGCTGCCTGGCTTTTATCTACTTCTGGTTTGACTTCCATTCCTGCTTGATGTTGATATGCTTCTGCTAAATTAAGCAGAGACATCATCTTAGATTTATTCCCCTCATGTTTCAAAACTTTCACTACATTTGGATCTTGAGGGGTCAGTAGATATGTGTGGAGTCCCACGATTGCAGATCTATACATGTAATCAATTTCAAGGAGGCCAATCCCGCCTTTTGGAACTGGGAATATATAATCTTGGTATAGACTGATCTTTATAAATCATTTGGTGAGCATGAAGCATCCTTCTTGTTTTAATATCCAGTCTATCCAACAATTTTTGGGGCCAGTCAATCACTCCAAAACTATAAGTTAGGACAGGAAGAGCAAATTGATTTATAGCTCGGATCTTGTTCCTAGATGTTAATGCTGTTTTCAGGATTAATTTAAGTCTTCTAAATTACTCCTTACTGAGTTTTATTCACATTTGTTCATGTTTTATTGCTGATCCTTCATCAGTTCCCAAATATCTGTACACTCCCTCTTGCTCAAGTTATTTCATATCACATTCTTGTCCCAAAATGATGTTTTCCTGGTGCTGCAGTTTTCCTTTTTTAAATGTTGCTATTGCACATTTATCAAGACCAAATAACATTCCAATAGCATCTGAAAATTTTTTGACAACCTGCATCTGTGCTTTCAGTTCCTCATCTGATGAGCTATACAGTTCTAAATCATCGACAAAGAGAAGATGAGAAGTCATTAGGCTTTGTTGTTTTCTAGGAGCCAGATTGTAGCCATGGTAAACACCTTAATGGATTAATGGCAAAGCAGAATAGCAACGGTGACAAAGAATTACCCTAGAATATCCCCCTTTGAATTTTTATCCCTGGGATAATAATCTGTCCTTTATCATGGCTTAATTGCAAAGTGGTGATCTGCCACTGTTTCATGGTTACTGTAATGTAGTCAATCAGTGTAGGGTGTATCTTACACATTTTTAAGCACTCTTTTAATCATGAATGTGGTATACTATCAAATGCTTTTTTGTAGTCAATCCATGCCATACTTAGATTCTTCTCCTTCTTACAGTTCTCCACTATAACTTTAACAATAAATGATCCTTTGTTCCATATGACTTTCTTTTATTGCCCTTTTTTTCTACTGCCGTAATTGAGTTTTCTTCTAAATGACTATAAACTCTGTCAGCGTCAATTCGCGTGTATAGTTTATACATCGTTGGAAGACAAGTTATTGGTCTATAATTGTTAGGGTAGCTTGCAGGTTCACTCTTAAGTAAGAGCATTGTTTTTCCTGTTGTTAACTAGTGCAGTGTGTTTTCGGGGTGAGCATATAAATAGTTCTTACTCATGACTAAATCCTCGTGTTAAGAAGTTAAGACTTTAAGCCAAAAGTTAGGTACTGGATCTGGGCCCTGGGGTTTTCCAGTTAGAGGCTTTTCTCAACTTTGTTTCAATCTCTCTGGCTGTTATTTCATCCCATTTCATATCCTGTACCTTTAAACTTCTTATTCTTTCTTTTACTTCTTCTATCCATTTAGCATCTTTGTTATGTTCCACAGGATCTTCATAGATACTTCTCCAAAATATATCTATTTCTTCTTTTTTTGGCGGTCTTTCAATTTCTTTTACCTTATTTCTCAGTTCTCTATAAAACTTTTTGGGTCATCAATAGATTGCTTATTTTGTGTTTTCCCTTATATTTATCTTAGTATCTTCTAAGTCTTTCCGCCTGTTCTGAAATTTTTAGTTTATCTCCAATAGTGCATAATAGATCCTGGTCTGTTCTAATATTGCGCATTGCTTTTATCACATCTACCTTTCTTAGCATTTTGTTGATCTATTCCCTCTTCTATAATCTTCTAACAATGACACTTCTTGTCTTAGCTGCTTTATAGTTTTCTCTAGTTGATATTTCCATGATGGCATACGCTTTTGCCCCCTCTTTTCCCCTCGCTTCCCTGTGTTCCTGTGGTAGAATCAGTTATTAATTTAGCAGCACAGTAATATATTCTGTTTATATCGCGGTCGAGTGGGCGTTCGAAAGACATGCGTTGAATGGGCATGCCTTCGTTGAAGGTTGGGTATCGGGCTGGCAACTCGACACCATAAAAAACAACTGCCAATCATTAGCGGACCAGAGTTCCGCTGTGGCAACCCCTAACCGGGAAAAGCCGAAAGACAAACAACAACTTCTGTTATATTGCATGGATCTCTATAGACAGTCCTAATTACTGTGTTCATTTGTTTTATCAAGTGTCTGACTTTTGGGGTTTTATTAACCTTCTGCAGTCTATTTCTCTCATTGATCTTGATATATCTGTCTTTGTCTATTAAATCAAGCAACTCTTCTCTTAACTCATTTTCTTCCATGATGAGGGCACATCCCTTGTTTTCCGTTTCCTGCAGGCATTCTATAGAGCGTTCTACAGCATCTTCCTGTGGCACATTCTCTTCAATTTCATCCTGTGTCATCTGTTGTTCTGTCATATGGGAACTCATTGGCCTATCACTCCTCAACATTAACTGCATCAGAGTTTCCACAGTTTCCTGTTCCTTTCCTTGCTGTCTATCTTCAAATGAACGTTTATACTGGTTTCTTGTGGAAGGCTCCAAAATATCTTGATATAGCACCTGATCAACCGCTTCCTGTTTCACTGGTTTCCCCTTGATTTGGATATCCATTGCCCTATCCTATATCACCACTAAATGGAAACTGTACAGCTCACCACTACAAAAGAAGAAAGGTCAGTATTTACCTTGCTGTAATTTATTAAAAGTCACAATCCAACAATCTCTATAGAAATGCAGTTCTAAGAAACTTCTTAAAACAGGCAAAACCTGCACACAGTAAAATCTTGTTGTCCAAGGTTACAAAAACTGTACAAAAAAGCTGTAAAGCAAACTCCTCTAGTGCCTCGGCTCATCAGCCTTTACAGAGTATATCCTTTCTTTCACCTCCCACTCTTAAATACCATAATTAAAAACAATTAACCAATCACAGTTCTTACATGCATTAAAGGTAACACTTCCAGTGACATTCCCTGTTCAATCCATTTGGAATTGAAGCATTAAACTTCAAAATTAAAATACATTCCATTTTCCATAATTTCTTTTTTATATCTAAAGCATACATTTGTTGCACTTGCCCTAAAACTGTGGCCTGAAAGCCCTGAATATTTCCATTATGACATTCCTTAATATGTAATGCTACAGGGTTTTCGTCTCTACCTTTCCCAACATCCCAGACATGTTCTTTTAGTCTTTGCTTAAAACTTCTTTTACTTTCCCCTATATATACTTTTCCACAGGAATATCTTAACCCATATACTATACCTATACTATCACAAGAAAATCTCCCCTTACACACAAAATTCTTTCCATTAATTTTATCCAAACTTTGCACAATGTATTGGCAACAGTTACACTTTCCACAAGGGAAAGTGCCAAACAGATCTGCTGCCCCATTCCTATTGCATACAGGCCACTAGAACCTTCCATGCACTATGAAGTCTTTTATACGTCTGCCCCTTGAATAAGAAAACATGGGGAACTCATTTGCTTTTATTCCAACAAATTTACTCCTTTCTAAAATACCCCAATGATATTTAACCAAGTCCACTAAAATTTCTGAAAATACTGTGTATTTAGTCACAAAACATAATCTCTGTCTATCCTGCTTTTGTGCATTACCATATGTATTACAAACTGTTTTTACACTTTTATTTTCTTGTGTAACCCTCTTCCTACTTTCTTCTACTACTACTTTATTATAACTCCTATCTACAAACATTCTAACTGCTTTTTCAGTTTCCCTCTCATATTTCTTCTTGTCACTGCATAATCTTCTTATTCTAGGAAGCTCTCCATATGGAATAGACTTAATCGTGTTTGGGGGATGGCAACTTTCCCCATGTTGTATATGAGAATTCCCTTCAAACTACCTATGAATACCTGTTTGTATCCTACCATAGTTAATACCTTTCAAAGTTATGTCCAGAAAATTTACCTTTGCATCTTTCTGAATCCCATCAAATCTAATGTTATAAGGATTTTCTGGACATCTTGTACAAATCTATCAACTTCTTTCCATCCCCCAACACAAATAAATTTTATGTCATCTATAAACCTATGATATTGTATGAGATATTTCCTAAAAATACTCATTATTATAAACGTACTTATTTTCAAACATCCCCATAAAGAGGGTCACATACATGGGGGCAAAACCTGCATCCTCCTCCTGAGCCTGGCCTGGCCCCATTGTAGGAATGTTTCCATATTTTGAGGCTTCTACACTGTCATTTTTTCCAGTCCTGGCACCAGTGCGCCTACTAGGATTGGGCACTTTTTTATCCTGTATCTTGTGCACCCAGCTATCTTTTTTTTTATTTTTGATTTATTTCTGTCCATGATATATGCTATATAAATACAGTCTATACAGCAGTGTTGCCTTGGTGAGATTTTGTGAAAAACAGGGTCCACCTCACGAAGGTACTCACCAAGACTTGAGAATGAATTCAGTTTCAGCACTACTACTCTCCTTTGCTTGCTGACTTTTCATCTCTCCATCAGGACCGCTTCCTCCCTTAGGGCAGGAAGGGTCTCCAAATGGCCATCTAAGAACGCTCCCATAAAATTACAGTCTCATTGAAGACATACCTTCAGTGGGTAAGAATCTGTCACATTCCATCCATCCAAGGCTGTTGAGTCACATCTTATTCCTACAGTGAACCCACAGGATCATATGAAGTTACTAGGTTACTGGCCCCTGAGGCCCTTATAAGCCTAACCAAGAGTTTAGCCCATGTTTAGACAAGTCAGCACCCAAAGCCCCTGTCCAGCAGGGACACAGGTGGAATCCCAGGGCTGTATTTTCTGTTTCCCATCCAGTTATCCAGGTTGTGCTTGAAAATGGACAATTAGGTACTCTGCTTGACGTGGACAGGGAGTCTATTCCACAGATGGGGGAGTCTCTGGGACACAAATCTGTCCTGCCAACAAGTACTATTTATGTTACAGACCAGGTTGAGGTCATGTGTGCGGGTTACTCGAGTGGAGCTTGACTTGTGGCTATGCAGTAGTCTCATCAAAGCGGAGTCTGAGATTGCTTTGTAAGCCAATTAGAGGTCACCCCTGAGGAGTCTGTATGAAACGGAGTACAGGGACAGGGCTTTTAGCCTGTCTGCACAGAGTAGATGTTTGAGGCCCTGGATTCTTCTGGTGAGGAACCTCTGTGGTTTCTCCAGCTGCTGCATTTGTTTTGTGAGGTACATGCCGAAGGGGGCACTGTACTCAATAAATGGCCTTATAAGGGAAGAATACAGGGATGTTATGTTTCCTTGTCCCTGGATAAGATACTCTTACTTATGAGGTGCTCCATATAGAAATCTTTCTGTACAATGGAAGCAACATGGTGGTCAAAAGTCAGGTTGCTATCAACCTGTGTGCCCAAATCCTTCATGACTGATTGCGTGCTTAGGACATTGTTATTAATGTGATAATATGAGGGGATATCACACTCCCCCAAAGGGGATGATGATGCATTTTTTGGCATTCAGCTTGAGGCCATGTTTCTGGCACCAGTCATTTGTTTGGGTGAGAACCTCTTGAAGGACGTCCACATCACTTGAGGAATTGATGACCACATCCAGCTTGCAGTCATCTGCAAACTTGATTAGCCATAGCCCACTGGTTTTGGCCTGCACCTCAGAGAAGTATATCCAGAATAACAGAGGCCCCAAGACTGATCCCTGGGGTATGCTGCTCGTTACGGGTCTACTGCTTGAAGTGGCTTCCCTACTTTGATTAGGTGGGCTCCATCAGTGAGCCAGTTTGCTCCCCATCTGATGGATTGATACCTAGTTGAGAGAGTTTGTCTACTATGCCCGAGTGGGAAACAGTGTCGAAAGCCTTGGTCAGGCGGTCTATATTAGGTGATCGAAACTTTAGGTAATCAAATACCTAAAGGTCGACACCAAAACAGTGAAAGCTGTAAACATCGAATGGCCACTTCCGCAAATTCTTTCATAGGGAAAGAATTTGCTTGGCCGTTATCTGGAACTTGCCCTTTCCTCCACTGTAGAGCAATCTCAGAGTTGGTATATTTAGATACGGGGTGGTGAATCCCCCACTCAATTAGGGTTTGAAATTTTTTTTTCCTTTGGCCAAGGGAATTCTTTCCCTATGAAAGAATTTGTGGAAATGGACGTTCAATATTTACAGCTTTCTCTGTTTTGGTGTCGAGCTTTAGGTATTCGATCACCTAAAGTTTTGACTATATAATATAGACTCCTGGTCAGGTCAAGGTAGGTGGTGCGCACTATATTCCCTTCATCCATGGCTTTGGTGACTGTCTCAAAGAAGTCAACCAGATTTAACAGACATGATCTCCCCTTGACAAAGGCAAACTGTGTGGGGTCGAGTGTCTGTAGGTTGCCAATGTCCCTGGGTAATGAGGTCCATAATAATCCATTCCATGGCCTTGCATATCAGGCTAGTTAGGCTGATGGGTCTATAATTTCCTGGATCGGTGGATGCTCCACCGTTGTGCAAAAGGATGACAATGGCTGTCCTCCACTCAGCTGGGACAAAGCCAGTACTCAGGATTTGGTTGAATAGGATGCCTAATGGTGCTGCAAGTTCATGCCTGAGTTCATGTAGGATGCCGCCTGGGATGTTATATGGTCCCATGGAGGCTGTATTTTTTGCCTTTGAGAAGGCAGTGATGACCTGTTCCCTAGAGATAAGGAGAGGGGGATAGGTACTGGGGATGTCCTGATTTACTAATGGGGGGACAGAGGGATGAAGTTTTCACTGAATCTGTCAGCTAGTAGATTGGCTATATCTACAGCATTTGTGTATGTGGTGTCCTTGATCACCAGTTCTGAATAGATCTAGGTGCTTCCTTTGAAATTGCGGGCATATGTGAAGAAGGTCTTATGATTGTCTCTAGTAGATGTGGCTAATTTGGACTTGAAGTTGGGTTTAGAAGATTTCACTAGTGCTCTTATTTGCTTGTTCAGGCTAAAGAGATTGCTTCCAATTGAGCACCTGCTCCTTCTTGGTCCTGGACAGCAATTTTTTCCTTTTGTTATACAGTTCATTTATTGTAGATGTCCACCAGACAGGTTTACTCTTCCTTGCGGAGGATGATTTTGTCCTGTCAGGTATTCCTGATTCCATGCATCTATATAAGTGCTTGTATAGTACTTTGGTGTAGATTTGGACATTGGTGTCAGTTCCAACAGTGGGGGAGGGGGCTGTAAACCTGTTTATGCCATCCCTCAGGAAGTTGCAATCAGCTTTGGAGACATTTTCTTGTTTGACCCTAGCTAGAGCGGGGTCAGGGGAGAAGATGACTTTGAAAGTGACCACTTTATGGTTGAATCTTACCAGGAAAGATGATACTGTAGGGGTGCTGCAGTGGTTACTCATGCTGGCTAAGACCAAGTCCAAGATATTATCACGTCATCTGGGTGTATAGACTAGCTGTTCCAAGGCATTTGCATTAATAAAATCAAGGAATCTCTGAGCATATGCGTTCTGGCATGAGTAGTTTTTCCAATCTATGGCTGGGTAGTTAAAGTCGCCCAGAATCGGGTAAAGGGCTGAAGGGCTTGACATATTCAAAGAGGTCCAGATAGGTGGAGTGGGCCTCCTGAGTCAAATTTGGGGGCTTGTGGCTGGCTATGATTTGAATAGGGGTCCTGTCAATGGTTAACATCACCTGGAGTGTCTCCTGTGCGTCATACTGTTTGACCAGCCTGGAGGTGTGTGTGTGTCTTTAATATACATTGAAACTCCACCTCCTTTGGCTTTGGTGCCCACAGTTTGAGGTCTGAATGTATGATAAAATGAGTAATCAGGTAAAGCTGGGGTGCTCTCCACAGCTTTGAACCAGGTTTCTGTGACTGCACAAATATCAGCATCTTCTAGGGTTAAGAATGCTTACAATGAGTGCAGTTTCATGTTTAGACTCCTAGTGTTTAGCAGTATGACCTTTAATTTGTGTTTTGTTGAACTTTTATGTTGGTTTTATCGCCCTCAGGACTTTTCCTAAAAAAAGGCACTATAGGGAAGGCAAGGGCCTTTGCCAGAAGCCTGAAGCCCAAGTGCGGCAGATGCAGACTGTCTCCAGAAAAGCATTGTGGTCTGTCGATCATATCTTTCCAGGCTGTTAGGTACTGGACTCCCCTGAAATGACACCAGAAACTAAGACAATTGTTAAAGTCAATCATCTTCTGTTTGTATTGGGGCATCCTTCTGGGTGATAGTAGAATGCTGCTTAAGGCTAGGGACATACCTGTCTGGGACACATACTCAGGGAGCTCAATCTTGTCTCTCTTCATATAGTCCAGGGAGTTCTGTCTCAAGTCGTTTACCTCAACATGGACTATGACAGAGTCATAAAAGTACCTGCTGTTGAGAGACCTGAGTGCGTGTGATATGGTGGATTCCGGCACCTGACAGACAACTAACCATGACATTTTTCTTATCCAACCTGAAACAACCATAAGAAGCTACCACAATCAACTAAGTTTATTAAGCAAGTAAGGAATGGAAGTAGATCACCATTCCTTTCTACCATATCACACACACACACACACACACACACACACACACACACACACACACACACACACACACACACACACACACACACACACTTTCAGACAATTTAGAGTCACCAGCTCAAATACTTTAGTATGCCTGAGAGGAGGAGAAGGATTTTACTACAGATGGCAAGTTTTTTTTAATTACCTTTTCCTCCATGTGACAGTACCAGCAAAAGATCTTTAGTTTCCATTTTTGAGGCCGATTAACATTGGTCCTGCACCGTGTCCAAAACCGATGGTCATGTTCGGATTTCTGAACAATTTTAAAACACTCCCCAACAACTAACTATTTCTGTTCAAAAGTTGAATGGAAAGCAGTAAACAAAAGTGGGGGACTGAGGACAGCTGAATCATTCCCATCTTCAAAAGTACAACAGGCCTAGGCAACATTTTGGGAGTTTCTGCAACAAAACATACAGAGTCCTTTTGCTGGTACTGTGCTAATGCACCTACAAAATTATGTTCTGATGCTCTGCCTTGGTGTCAGTGTAGGCTTTGTTTTATAAGTCGCGTGGGATTGACACTGGTGAATCTTGCTTATGCAGCTTTACGACCAGCACTGTGACCCATATTTTGTGGGCAATCACTGGACCTGCTAGTTCTTTTAGACAGGACTTGTTTCTTTTATTCTTCTATTCCTTAACTGTGTGCACTTTCAATAAACAAATCCTGCTGTGCAACACCAGTCCAGTTGGCTTATTTCTACTTTTATAAAATTAATACAGACTGTTCCTTCCAGTTTCTCTGGTACTGCCAAAAATCTCATGTTTTCTTTGTATATTCTTGTCTTCTAATGCTGTTATATTTTGAAAGTCTTCTTGAGAAGTATCATGCTCAACAAACCTTTTCATTTCAACCTCTGATTTTTGCAGTTTTACCAGCTCATCTGAATACTTAATGGTGCTGCCATTTTCCAGTCTTTTTTATCTGACTTTATATATGCCTTCAGAGTTTCACTTATTTTAAACACGTAAGATCACATCTGATTTATTTTTTCTTTTAAATTACAGGAAGTAATCTCCTATACCAAAGATGAAATTTTAATTGCTTTTTGCCGAACACCTGTAAGAGTCACTCCAGCCATCACAGTCTCTTCAACTCTTCTGCTGGACCAACGACACTATAAATACAAGCCAGTAACTGAAGTGAAACCAGACAGGTTTCATTGGCTAGTTTTTCACAACTGTAGTTTCAACTGGGAGAGCTCAAACCAATCTGCTGATCAGTGTGCCGCCATCTTGGAAGTCTTGCCCTAGAACCAAGGCTTTTGATACACAGTCTATAAGCTGAATTAGGTGATAGTTAGTTTCCATTTTATATGATGAAGAGCCAATTTTCAAGTTGGTTTAAGATTCATCTGAACAGTTCATTGCTAAATCCTGGTTTTATTTCAGGTAGGAGATTAGGAGTCTATTCCTTGGTGGAGTAAATCATGCTAATAGTAGTTGTTGGAAGTATTATGATCTAGCTTAAAACTGCACTGGGAGTCTGTGAGCAGAGTGTACTTGTCTATGTAGTCCATTACCTGTTTTGTGAACAACTTATTTTAAACATTTTGTTCAGTGGGCACAAGATTAAGATGGGTTAGTAGACCTGTGTTTTTTTTTTTGTGAGGAGACTTTGGGGACTCGTACTATAACAGCATATTTGAACTGATGACTGATGCAGAGCTTTGCCTGTACTTAATGATAGGTCTAGAAGGTCAGTGAGTGAGCTTTGCTATTTCTGCAGTGGATAGATGAAGGAATGTAAAGTGAACAGCATTTTGGGTCTGGATTAGTCTTCTCATCTGACTTGAAAGTTTCTTTAAACCAACTTCTCTGAGATTCTCTGGAAATAGAATGGAGGCAGATAATACAAAATGGGATGAAGGTGTGTGATGCAGTGTTTACTTGTTTGGTTTGGGGGAACTGGCAGTTTCTATATAGTATTTCAATTGTTTGAGAACTGAGGGTTCCATAATCTGCTGGGATTTATTGCATTTCATGATAGGTCGCATCTTTTATTGCATGCCAGAAATGTATGGGTTCTGGGGATATTAGTCTCGGTTTTAATTTGATGTGGTCTTTACTTGTTTAACCTGTAATTTACACAATTTCTTACTGAGAGGAACTGTTGATATACCAAGGAGTTGTTAGATGAATTCTACTTATTCCAAGTGTAGTCTCTGAAGAGCTGGTGTAGGCTTGCTATTATCCACAGTTAGGTTTTTCCATTTATGTTTTCCTGGGTTGGATTCAATAAAGCCTACACTAAGTGTACACGAAGTGTACACTGTTCTGAATGAACAGACAAAACAGATATAACACATCCCTTCTTCCTCATAATTTTAGTTTTCCTACTGATATTCTTGCAGCTTTAAATATTGAAAGGGATTCATCTGGTTACCACAAAGTGCAGACTATATGTACACTTAATGTAATATTTCTGAGTGACCTTAAAGCATAACAATGTGATAAAAAATTTACTGAATACATATCGTGTATGTACAGTGTACACCATGTACACTTAGTGTAGGCTTTATTGAATTTGGCTACCTGTTAGGAGGAAAAGTTTCTTCTATTACCACTTTTAATTTCAAGTTGAAAGCTTCAAAGGTTGTCCCTTTCTACATATAGGTTTATCCAGTCTATTTTGTGGACCTCCCCATGCAGCTTATTATGTGTTGAGTCTTCAAAGCTTCTTGCTTGTGTTATTTTATGTTTTAGTCATGGAGCTTTAAAGGAAATGTCACAGTAATGGGGCAGGGATCATTGACTGTGTTAGAAAGTAATCCTAGGTTTGTAAATTTGTTTGGAAAGTTTATCGATATAGCCAGAAATTAAACTTTGCTTACAGTTTGCTAAAACAGATAGAAAAACAATGGCTGGACCATCACAGCTTCTTTGGTGAATAAAAACAAATGTTGTGGTAACTGCTAGAGTGAACCTCCTCAAAGTAAGATCAATTTATCTTTTAGGAAAAAGTAGAGGAAACCTTCAATGTACCAAAACTGACGCAAATAAATATGAGTAACAACTAAAAAGTGACATGTTCATGAATAAAATTTACATAAAATGTAATGAAGTTTTATATAATAAAGACTGAAGCGCATAAATAGAATTCATAAACCACAAAGATGTCCACTAAAATGAGGTAATGATAAAGGGAAACAATTAATAAAGCCGCAAACAGAAAAGAAAATAGAACAACTGAAGTTAAGTACTGTTAATGTAAAATTATGCTGTGCACCTGATATTATGCTTGAGTTACAAACAGTAAAATAGTCGTTCTGCACTGAATATCATGGGATCTTTCATTTCCACTTAAACTACCACCACTTCAGGCAAATAAGACATTGGCTTAATTTCTCATTTGAAGGATAGTTCACCTGGAATGCAGCACCCTCACCCCTGCTCCACCACCCATGCATTTTCTCATTTTCTGGAGCTTTTCTCCCCGGGCCTCTGCTGAAAATGGACCCACGTCCAGTCGGACACTCCCGGTCAACAAATTTAAATAAATAAATAAATAAAATTTGTAATGTCAGCCTTAGGAGATAAATAAAAGCAACTAACTAGTGAGAAATAGTAATCAACAGCATTTTGATCATCTAAGTGTGAAAAGCATGTGTGCTATCTGCTGAGCTACTGACAATGCAGATATTTACACGACTCCCCATCAGAACTATGAGATCTGTAATTAGGAGTCCAATAAATGCAAACTACTGGTCTTTCGAGATCTCTCAGCAACACTTGATACCACTGATTATGGAATTATGACTGATAAATTAGGATCCTGCTATGATATCTCCCCTACAGTACTCGAGTAGTTTGTATCCTACTCATATCTCTCAACTTCTTATTGCAAGAAATCTGGACAAAGCCCTACAAAATGGGGGGGGGGGGGCAAAGGCCCAAAAATAGGGACATATTTTAAATATTGCTCTTATAGACTTAGAAAGTTGCTAGAGTAACGGTGTTTGTTGTACCATATATTTTCTGAAGGCTGTAAAGCCTGAAACTTAAATGTCATTATTTAGTGACTTCAATCCTCAGGTCGTCTCAGTGATTTGTCAGAAAACTACAAATTTTTGGGGTAACAGGCCAAAAACATGAGCTAAATATCTGGACAGTTGAGACGTATGATCCTACTTCTCTGTCCATTCTCAAGAGGTTTATTCCAGAATTAAGTCCTTCATCCAACCCACTTGAGTTTGGAGTATCACAGGGCTACATCTTACTCACTCTGTTGTTCATGGTTTCTGTGCTTTCACGCTGAGATCTTATAAGACACAGGTTTAGCGGTATAAAGGAAATGGAAGTCAAGCAGTGCCATTCTGATGAAGTCTCCTGAGTGAGAAGAAAATGCTTAAGCATGGTTTCTTTGTTTCTTTTTTGGCGGTTAATAAGCTGAATTAAAGTATTTAACCACTTGGATTTGCCTGTTCTTTCACTCCAATCATGGTTGTAGTCATTTTTTGGGAGTGGCGACACCCTAATGTATAGACACAGGTTTAGCTTACCATAGTTATGCTCACAGCATGCAATTTTACCTTTCCTTTCCGCAAGATGATATATGGTCAGTGTTATTTCTCTGGATGGCAATCTATCCAGGATCAGGTGAGACTAAACACCTCAAAAACTGAAGCCAAGGCAGTTTATGCTACCTTCAAGGAATTCTCTGACCCCCCACACACACACACATACTTTATCCTATATGGTGTTAATAAACTTGAGTTTGCAGATAAGGTGCATAACCTAGGTATTACTCTGGACTATAAAATGACAATTTAGGAGCAAATGTCAAATGATGTGAAATTACGATGTTTCTACATACAGAACCATTTCAAGGATTAATCACCTTTTTATCTCAGGCTGATCTCACGGTAGTTGTTCATGTCTTATTCTCTTCTAGACTAGACTGTTGTAAAGCCCTGTACCTGGGACTTACCAATACCAAGCTTGGCTGCTTACAGATGGTAACATTTCTGCTGCTAGGCTACTAACTGATGCACCTTGTTACTAGCATATTATGCCTGTTCTGCACAGCCTCTAATTCATTACAGAATCTTTTATAAGATCTTGGTGCTTACTTCTCTTTCCAGTCAATACTTGGGTCCTTACAACCCAAAGGAGCTGGCTGTCCTCTACTGTCTCACCCATGTCTTGCATTCTGCCTCTTAGGGTCTGTCGGTTCTTGATAATAATTCTGGCATCCACTCCTTTGCTTTTCAAACTTTCCATCTGTGGAATTTTCTACCTTGCTGGCTTTGGAAGTGTGTCTTGGGCTAGCTTCCAAATGGCACCTATCTTTTTTTAAATAGCCTTTGGTGGGATGGGATGACTTTAGCATCTTAATTAATTTCTGGTGTCAAAGTTTAACTAATAAATTTTACTAATAGTTCTAATTTGATTTTTCTTGTCTGTCTTAATTTATTGGTTTCAACTTTTGTAAATTTTGTGATGCAACAACAAACCAAGATGAAATAAGTGAGACCAGCAACTAAATACAGCATATCTTGAAACTCACTATGATGCCATTAACAGTGGTGGATTTAGATGTGGCACAGGAGCGGGCATCCCTCCATTTGATACTGCGATTGCATTTTTGATGGTACATGCCAATCTTTCGTACTCACACAAAATACTTAGCTGTGATTCTCAAGGCTGCACCACTGCAGATAACGTTTTTCCTTTCTGCTATTTTTTTTTTTTTTTTTTTGTGGTATATAGCATCACAAAGACTACAAGGATTATAAACCTGTATCTAATCTATGTTCCATCACTAAAATCTTTGAAAAACTGGTCTATAAATAACTGTTTGAACATATAAACAAGTACTGTGTCATGTGTGATGCACAAAATGGCTTTAGGAATGGCTTCAGCACCATGACAGCTTTGTACTCAGTTGTTGTTGTGTCTTTCAGCTATTCCTGGTTAGGGGTCGCCACAGTGGAACTCTGGTCTGCTAATGATTGGCAGTAGATTTTTATGTGCCGAGTTGCCAGCCCTGACGCACAACCTTCAACGAAGGTACGCCCATTCATGAATGTCTCCACATAGAAGACGCTTTAGCTGAGAATCGAACAGGACAACGTCTCACTGTGAAACGACAATGCTACCGCAGCACCACATAAATCCCAGAACACCAGAATACACAATGGAATGCTCGCAGACAGTACTGGTAAACGAACTCGGCAATCACAACTTTCAAGCTCCAGTCATTTCATGGTTTAAAAGATTCTTAAAAACAGAACCTATCAAGTAATGGTACACAATTCCTTTTTACTCTCCTGCACGATCACTGTTGGGTTCCACATTCTGTGCTGTGCCCCCTCCTGTTATCCCAGTTTCTGAATGATCTTACCCATAACATCCCCTCTTTTCACATAATTATACATGTTGATGATATCTTACTATTAGAATCTCATAAAGACATTCAAATCCTCCAAAACAAATGAAAGAAAAACTGGTCTCTACAATATGCTAGTAACAAATCCAAATAAATCATCCCTTATATTTGCCACACCTACCAGATTGCAAAAAAAGCTCACCCTCTGATACACAAGGACAATGCCTACAGTCACAAAACAAAATACCCAGGCATGCTTCTAAATCCCTCCCTTACATTCACTAATCATACAAAGTAGTCCACAAAATACTCACTTTCATACAAAATTTCATCTCTTCTGTCCCAGTTGTAGGGGAGGCATTTACTAAAAATGTGCGCATCCCAAAGCTGGAATATGGTCTCCCCTCTGTGTGTGCTACATTCTGGCTACACTCTAACGGACATTAAATAAGATTTGCCTTACTGGCACTGCCCTATACCCACCCACCACTGTGACCTAGTCACAGGATCACATTGGTTACCCACTGAGTGAGGGCTATATACTTGCTCTGCTCCTTCCTATTTAAAATTGCAACACTTCACTCCCACTAATAACCAAACTACTGGTTAGTGGTAAATCATTCTCCTTCAGGCACCAGCAAGATGATAACTGTCGCTCTCCTACTTTGGACACAATAGAAAAGTCTTTGTGGGTTCTGTTTGAGCAGCTTTATTTTATACAAACACCTCATGATAGAAGTTTACTGACTTTAACTACGTAACTTGTATACAAACTAACTGCTGTAATCATACATGCTTACTCTCTGGCTGCACTCTCAAAATGGCACTAGGAATGGCACGTGATTAACATTTATATGTGCATGCTCAGTCTGAACGTGCTTCTTAAAGAAACAGCACATAGCACGTGCTCCCTGATCTACATACTCCCTCTTGAAAAAACAAAACATGCAATGTTATGAATCTTTTCGCATGCAGAAATCACAGAGAATTATCAGTCATGCATTTATACAAGATATAATACATATATAGTTAAGTCCATGTTGCTACAAATTTCACACTTGGCTTAGATACTCATCCATAATGTATGACATAAAACTGGGAATTGGGCTTAACTACTGGAGCTGTCTGAAAAATATTCGATCTTTGATTTATTTGGAACATCTTCAGGAACTGAATCAGAGGTAGAAACACTCTCTGGGATGGAAACTGCATTTGGTTCACTCTGAGATTTAGAATCTAAGTCGCTATAACAATGTTGTGATGAATGATTCTGGTACACGTAACAGATGTTTACAGTTTCGCCTGTACTGCGTACCTTCTGAGTCTATAAGGTAGTATCTTGGTTCAGGACATTTGCCAATAACTTGACCTATGCGGTCAAAACCTTTTTCTGTTTTAAGTCTGACCATTTCTCCTTCCCTTAATGGAGAAAGAAATTTACTTGACTTGTCGTACAATGACTTCTGGATAGAATGTTTATTAAATAATTGAGCCTTGATGGTCTTATTATACTTGGCTTTAGGCTCTTGTAGATTGGTAGTAATAGGTAGGGTAATTCTTGTTTGCCTGGAAAGAAGTCATTGAGCAGGAGATCTGAGAGCATCATCATGTGGTACATTTCTAAGGTTAAGCAGATTCAAAAAAGTCGAAATAGTCATGTCTTGAGCTTTCACGTAGTTGTTTTGC
Source organism: Protopterus annectens (assembly GCF_019279795.1). Lineage (NCBI taxonomy): Eukaryota > Metazoa > Chordata > Ceratodontiformes > Protopteridae > Protopterus > Protopterus annectens. Next base: position 66,944,130 of record NC_056738.1, read on the forward strand.
ACTCTGCACAGCACACTCAGCTAGGCCATTCGACTGAGGATAATCAGGACTGCTGGTAATGTGTAGAAAGTCCCATTCTCTTGCAAATTTCTTAAACAACTGGCTAGTAAATTGAGTACCATTGTCAGAAATAACTTTGTGCGGACTACCATGGACTGAGAAATGATGTTTCAGCTTACTAATAACAGTAGTAGATGTGAGATAAAGTAGCAGATCAATTTCAAACCAATTCGAATAAGAATCTACCAATACCAAGTAGTATTGATTGTTCCACTCAAAGATATCAATGGCTACTGTTGACCAAGGTAGTTCATGAACTGGATGTAGCTGAAGTGGTTCTCTTTACAAGTGCGGTCTAGTACTAGTGCATACTGAACAAGAAGAAGGTACTTTATCAGTCTTTTAGTAATGAAGGCCAAAATACTAATTCTTCCGCTCGCCTCTTAGTGGATGCGGAACCTGGGTGACCATGATGCAAAACCTGTATGTAGTCATGCTGTAAGGAAGCAGGAACAACAATTTTAGGACCTTTGACAACAATGCCATCTTCCATCAACATTTCATCTCTGTAGGGAAAATAGGTTTGCACTTTTGGTGGTTCACTAGATTGCTTTGACAGCCATCCAACATTAAGGTAGTGATTGAGCTTTTGCAAAACTGGATCAGTCTTTGTGTGATCTCTCAACACATCAAGCCTAGTTGCAGAAAAATCACACACTGCCATCACATCAAAGTCAAAAGTCTCTGCGTCAAGCTGTTCTGTTGTATTCCTGAGCAATCTGGATAAGGTATCAGCCAGATAGAGTAGTTTGCCTTTCGTATAGACCATTCTAAAGTTGTACTTTTGCAATTTGAGCATCATTCTTTCTAATCTTGCTGGAGCTGAATGCATAGGCTTCTTTAAAATAGTAACTAGAGGTTGGTAGTCAGTTTCAATCTGAATAGCTCGACCATAAATACAATCATGAAATTTAGAACATGCAAATACTATTGCCAAAAGTTCTTTCTCAATTTGAGCATATTGCATTTCAGTTTGGGTAAGAGATCTAGATTCATAGGCTACTGGTCTGCCCTCTAAGTATAACAGTGCCTCAACCAAATTTTGAAGCATCACAGGAAAGAGTAACTGGTTTGCTCACATCATAGCATCTTAATGTGGGGTAACAATTTTCTGCTTGAGGTCTTCAAACGCCTTCTAGTGCTGTTCTAACCATGACCATGCAACGTTTTTGTGTGTTAGCTCTCAAAGGTGCTGTCCAACTCACTGAAGTCTGGTATAAACTTGCCTAAATAGTTGACCATGCCTAAGAAATTCTGTACAGCTTGAACACTGTCTGGTGCTGACATCTCAAGAATAGCTGCTTGTTTGGTTGGGTCTGGTCTCAAGCCAGTTCTGGTAAATAAATGACCTACATATGTAACTTCTGGAAGTCTTAATTTGCACTTCAGAGGATTGATTTTCAAAGTTCACTTCATGTGCTCTGTCCAGAACTTTCTTTAGGTTTCATACTCTGCTTCACCACCATCTCCAACCAATAAATCATCTACTATCATAGCACAAGGATAACCCAAAAAAAATTGCTCCATTCCACACTGAAAGACTTCATTTGCAGAATTTATTCCAAAAGGCATCCTTAGAAATCTGTAACTGCCAAATGGAGTACCAAAAGTATTTAGAAATGAGGATTTGCGATTAAGCATCACTTGCCAAAATGAACTCTCTGCATCCAAGGCAGAAAAAACAGTGGCATTTGATATTAGGGTTGTGACCTCTTCAATTGTGCACATTGGATGATATGGTCTTTTCAATGCTTTGTTCAAATCGCTTGGGTCAGTGCATATTCTGATTTCATCTGAGCCTTTTTTGTGAGCTGCTACCATAGAAGACACCCATTCAGTTGGTTCTGTAACTGGACAAGTTACACCTTGTTGCATCATTTTATCCATCCGAGCCTCAACTTTATCCTGCTTAGCTATCAGAACTCTTTTTGCTGGTCTGCTTACTGGAATGACACTACTGGAAGTTTGACATACTTATTATCCAAAACATCAACATATTCTGAGAAAATGGCTTCAGAAAAATTAGAACTACGAGATGCACTTATGTGATGAACTTCTTTGGTAAAAGAAAGCAGATTCATTCTCAAACTGTCTTTGAGACCCAATGAAAACTGTACTTGTCTTCTGACTACATAGAATAACAAGTTGTAACAGTTCTTGGCCAAATAACATGAAAGCATCACTGAGCCTTCAGTTTGAATCTCTTCACCTCCATTAGCAACAAGTTTCGCACTACTGGTCACACTGAGTTGCTCATTAGTTCTCACTCTAGTAAATGTATCTGCTGATAAAACATCACACTTTGAACCAGTGTCTACTTTAAGCTCTGTGGATTTACCACTGATCCAGACAGTACAGAACACTTCGCTTTTTGCCAATAAATTCATTGCATCAACTCTTTCACCAACTACTGATACACCATCCACACAGAAAGCTGACTGCTGCATCTGTAATTGATCAACCTGCTTTTTTGTGTGACCTTTCTTTACAACTGTACGAGGTTTACCTGATTCGCAAACTTTCTGGAAGTGGTTCCATTTTTTACACTTGTGACATTGCTGACCAAACGCTAAGCACTTCAGACTTTTAGACTCGTGATTTGCAGCAAAACTGAGACAGTTAATAATACAGTTGGACTTGGGTTTTGCTGATTCATGCTTGTACTGTACTGAGCATGCTCCTTTAACTGACCTGGTCTTAGAACTTGCTGAAAAACTATGTAGTTTCCTTGATGAGGCAGCATGGGTTGTGGCATGTGCTTGCTAGGCCTATTTATGTTTGCCACATGCTGCATGCTGTCTACATTTGCTCTGGAGCCTGCAGAAACCATGCTCTTGTCACTTGCAAGTATACTTGTGTGTGGTTTAATTCCTCGTTGAGTTCATGAAGCACACAGCCGGGGAAACCATCCGGTCCCATGGATGCTGTGTTTTTTGCCTTAGTGAGGGCAGTTCTCACCTGGGCGTTGGAGATGTTTGGGGGGCTACAATCCTCTGGAATAGATATCTCTCCTTTTGGGGGAGGGGAGAAGTTTGCACTGAACCTGTCAGCCAGTATGTTAGCAATGTGTGTAGGTTCAGTAATTTTCACATCATTTTGAACTAATTCTGAGCATATCTGGGAGTTTCCTCCTAGGTTTCTAACATAGCTAAAGAAGGCCTTATGATTGTCTTTAGAGTCCTTGGCGATTTTTCTCTCAAAATTTGCCTTTGATGATTTTATGAGAGCTCTTAGTTTTTTACTTATAATGATCAAAGGTGTCTTACCTTTCAAGGATTTTGCTCTATCTTGTAGTAGCTTCCTCCTTTTGTTGTAGAGCTTGTTTATGGCTGGGGTCCACCAGACTGGACGCTTGCCTTTGGTACAGAGAGTCTTAGTTTTGTTTGGGATTGCCTGATCCATGCAGTCCTGTAGGTGCTGGTAGAAGGCATTTGTAAGTGATTAAAGGAGACCACACTAGTTTTTAGAAGTGTGAAAAAGGCTTTTGAGAAGTTTTTCACTGTGGTCTTTTTTGTTTCAGGTGGGGGCGGGATGAGGACCTCCAGCGAGATTAGTTTATGATCTGATCTCACCAGTGAGGGGTATACTTCCGGTGTTGAACATTTTGATCCCATGTTCGTGATGATGAGATCAAGTATGTTTTCACCTCTTGTGGGGATGGTGACTAGTTGTTCCATGGCATTTGAGTTTATGAACTCCAGGAATCTTTGAGTTAGAGTGTTCGGGCTTGAGTAGTGTTCCCAGTCTATATTAGGGTAGTTGAAGTCACCTAGTATGATGGTGTTTGGAGATACATTTATCCCCTCCAATGTTTTCAGGAAGGCCATGTGAGGTTCCTGAGTTTGAGAGGGTGGCCTGTAACATGCTACAAATTGCAGAGCAGTCTTGCCTATGGTTAATTGCACCTGGATGGTCTCCGATGCATCGTCGTTGCCACCAACCTTGAGGTGTGGGTGTCCTTTATGAATATGGACACCCCCTCCTTTCTTGGTGTTGTCCGGATTTTGGGGCGGACGCATGATATGAGGTGAAACCTGTTAGTGCTGGGGTGCTCTCAGGAGCCTTGAACCAGGTTTCTGTCACAGCACAAACATCGATGTTCTCCATATTGAGAAGGGCCTCGAGTGCGTGCATCTTGAGATTGAGACTTCTGGCATTGAGCAGCATTACCCTTAGTTTTTTCCTTTTGGTGTTCTAGGGTGGTAGGTTTAGAATTTGAGCCTTGCCTAAAAAGGCACTATGGGGTGGCAAGAGCCTTTGCCAATATCCGGAAGCCCAGGGTGACGGTGCAAGCCGTCCCTTGCGAAGCAGCGTGGCTTGTCCAGCATGTCATCCCAGGCAGACAGACATTGGATCCCTTTGAATGACACCAGAATTTAAGCCAATTATTAAAGCTGATCATCTTATCACTGTATTGTGGCATCATTCTAGGTGAAGGTAGGATACTGCTCAAGGTCAGGGTCATACCTGCCTGGGCTACATAATCAGAGTGCTCCTCGGCGTCCCTTTTCATGTAGTCCAAGGAGGTGCGTCTCAGGTCGTTGACACCAGCGTGGACAATGACTGAGTTGTACTTGTACCTGCTGTTGAGAGACCTGAGTGCTTGCGTTATGTGGCGGATTCTAGCACCCGACAGGCAGCTTACTGTGACCTTCTCCTTACTCAGTCTGGTGAGCGGGACGTCAGTGTGTCTGACTATGGAATCACCAATGACAAGTGTGTCTGGCATTTTGTTTGGCCTTAAGGGCTGTGACTGTTTGACACTCTGACTGTGTGGTCTATGTGTTGCATGTGTTGGGTCGTGAGGTGGTAGATGTTTGGGTGTCTGCTTTGGTGGCCTCTGCTGTTTTGGTAAATTTTTGATCAGAGCCTCCGAGTATGTCTTTGTGTGAGTATGTGTATGATTTGAAGTTGTGATGGTACCATGTGTGACTGGGTATGTATTGTGTGTGGTTACCTTCTCCTCCTGTCTGGTCTTGCCAGTCCTATGTTGAGAGAGCTCAGCCTCCAGTTTGGCCGTATAGTTGCATCTCTCGCATGTATTTGTGTTTTGTGGGAGAAGGAGAGGATTGTCTGTGTACATGAGGCAATTGTAACATTGCCTCAATATTCCCAGGTTCACCAGTTGAGCTGGAGAGGACACTAGCAACTGATCCCTCGACATACTAGAAGTAGTAAAGAACTTACAAAGGACTCCGGGGGAAGTGGGTTTTAGGCTGGTGGGGTACTATCTATAATAAGAGTGCTTTATCAAGGTGCAAGTACTGTAGGAGTAAGTGCTAGGCTTTACAGATAGAGAATAGTCTACTTGGGAATCAAGTAGAGATGAACTTTTCAGTTATAGGATATGCTGGTTAGATCAGCAGTACAGTTTAGCGTGTTTTATAGCAGGGGGCTGAAGGGAGCTAGGAATTGGCCCAAAACGACCAATGGACTACTAGTTTCTGGCTGAAACTTCACCAAATCGGACAAAAAGGCCGTTCAGTGCTTCCCACTCCCACTGGTAAGCAAAGAAACTTCCCTCCTTCCTAATAAGGCAATGGATCAGTAACAGGAACTAAAAACAAAGCCCAGGGATCAGCAACTCTGAAACTGGACTACTCTAGTTCAGTAAAGTGGGAAAACAAGAGATTTTTTTGTTTTATTACAGAGATAAGGAAAAAAAAACAGACAGTAAATGCTATAAATGCTGTAAATCGGCTAGCACACTTTAGTGTGTAGCCTACAGAAACAATTTGCAACAATTAGTAACTTAAAGTGCAATAAACAGTGTAAAATGCAGAAATCACTTAAAGTAGCAGTAAAACAGGCGAAATGCAGTTGCTAGCTTAATAACAGTGGGAAAGCCACAAAAAATACTTATATCTGGTAGAAAGTCACTCTTTTAGCTCTCTGCTGCTTGGATCACTCTGCAGGCCACCACGAGGATCTGTGCAGAGTTGGTACAAGCTGGAAAACGCGTGTTTAGCGTGTTTTATAGCAGGGGCGAAGGAGCTAGGAATTGGCCCAAAGCGACCAATAGACTACTAGTTTCTGGCTGAAACTTCACCAATTTGGACAAAAGGCTGCTCAGTGCTTCCCACTCCCACTGGTAAGCAAAGAAACTTCCCTCCTTCCTAATAAGGCAATGGATCAGTAACAGGAACTAAAAACAAAGCCCAGGGATCAGCAACTCTGAAACTGGACTACTCTAGTTCAGTAAGGTGGGAAAACAAGAGATTTTTTTTTTTTTTTTTTTTACAGAGACAAGGGAAAAAACAGACAGTAAATGCTATAAATGCTTTTAAGCGGCTAGCACACTTGAGTGTGTTAGCCTACAGGTAAAATTAAGCAACAAATAACTTTAAGAGTGCAAAACAGTTAATCAACACAAAAACAGTTTAAATAGAATGCAGAGCTGTATAAACAGGCTAAGATGCAGTCGCTAAGCAGTAAATATTCAAAAGCCAGAAAAAATACTTAAATCACTTATAGCAAATACAGTTATAACAAATGCTCTGAAATATACTGTATATTTCCAATATGTTTGAGAAGGACAGTCAGAACACAAGAAGGTTCAGGCGAAAAAGAAAAAAAAAGTTTTGTTTTACTTTTTGAAAAGGTAAAAAGGAGGAACAGAAGGCCTTATCAAATGTTCTCTCTGTATTAAGAAGAATGAGCTAATGACACTAGACTGGGAGGTGTGTCACAGTAGGGGCGGGCAACTGCAAAGCCACCAAGTATAAGAGCAACACACCAACAGGGAGGGAGGTGGGACAAAACAGCCTAAGACAGCAAGCACTACAGATTAGTTTTTAAACAGATAAAGATTTCTGAAGATTCTGAATAGACAAAGTGCTTTATATATATTAAATTATAAAAACAGTAATCTGTTAAAATAATGAAAAGATACACGCACCAACGCACCTTGTTTCTCAGATCAGTTATATAAGCTGCAAAAGTTCACTCTGGTTTCTGATCTCTCATGTAATATTTGCCTGCGGGTTACACATTTCTCTGAACTTGCGCTTCAAACATTTGGGGTCTTCCCTTGACTCAGCCTGTACAACAATGCAATGGTTTTCACCTTCTCCTTCATACACTGCTGGTGCATACACAAATTAACGCTCTCTTTCTATGGCCTCTGACCCAGCTAAGTTTAGCAAAAAGAATGCCTTGGTGCGTGCATCTTTACCTGAATAAGCTACTTGTATAAAGTTATTGTACTCTTGCTCAAATATTCTCCAATTCTCTGCAATATTATAAAAAATATAAAGAGGTAAGGGCCTTCGAAATTTGTCTGCCATATTAACACATACCAATGAAGGGTTTTGCAAATAAACATGAACACATACACATATACCCGAAATTTATGCCAGTACTTGTAACTCTGCTCAACAGCACAAAGAGCCTCTGTATAGCTGAACTTTGCAAAATAATGCTCTCGGGCACTATAATACTCTTGAAATTACTGTATTGCATGACATCACCTCTTATCAGTATAAGAAGCATATCAAAGTAACTGCATGGTGCAAGCCTCTGTATAACTGCACTTTGCAAATACGTTTCTAGCGCACCATAATACTTCTGAGATTACTGTATTGTTAAAGTAATTTATCATCATTTTAAGAAACACTTCAAATAATTGCATGATATGAATGAACTGGGCTAGGAGAAGCTCAGAATCAATAATATTTCGAAGTAATGGCACTCTGAGAATAAATTGTACACAGCACAATGGAACTTCCCCAAAATGGAGCTAACTTTCTAGGCAATTCTCTACAGTGCAAGGAACACACTGTAATGGCAGCATTTTGCGAATAGACACATCCAGCACAAGAAACTTTTCGAAATGGCTATACTTTGACTGCACTTCACGAAATAGTTGCACATTGCACACAAATAACTTCAAAATACATGCACAGTAATAAGCACACAGTGTAAACACTTTTACACACTTTGAGATACTTTGAATAACTTTAGTTATGCCCTTGAAACAATACAAAGCCATAGTTATGCTTATGCCAAAACACAGCACTTTGCCAAAAAACATGCAGTCGCCTTGCTTAATTTACTCTTAATGTGCCCCTTTTTGCCCTTATTATATACATTTTGCTTGTTTAATCTCTTTGTATGCCCATTGTACTTTTCTTGTGCTCATTTTACTCTACACATGCCCGTTGTGCCTTAAGAATACTTGTTTTGCTTTTTTAAGCATACTTGTTTTACTTTTCTGTAATTATTCATCAAACACCTTTACTTTAAACATTTCCTTTATTTAATCAGCCTTTTATGCCTCCCGCTTGTTTTATAATGCATTTTGTCCTTTTTATGAAATAAGTAGTTTGTGCGTATTCTCATTACCTTTGTTTCTTTTCTGGCTCTTTTCATGCTTGTTTCTCTTAGTTTACCTTCACTGTCACCTCTGCACCTCATGGCTCTCAATCTTATTCTCTGCGATCCCAGTACTGACACCATGTAACTCTCCTATTTTGGACACAACAGAAGAGTTTTCGTGAGTTCTGTTCAAGCAGCTTTATTTTATACAAATACATCATGACAGAAGTTTACTGACTTTAACTTAAGTAACTTATATACAAACTAACTGCTGTAATCATACATGCTTACTCTCTGGCTGCATTCTCAAAATGGCACTAGGAATGGCATGTGCTTAACATTTATACGTGCATGCTCAGTCTTTGATGTGCTCCTTAAATATACAGCACGTGCTCTCTGATCTACAGTAACCTTTCCCTTATCAGGCCCACATTCAAATCAAATATAGGAGAAAAAGCACTCAGATGTCTGAGGCTTGCCATCTGGAATCATATGCCTGCTGAAGTCAGAGCTGAACAGGAACTTACCAGATTTAGGAATAAACTAAGAGAACACCTGCTTAAGGAATCTGAATGTGGATGCTTCAGAGACAACGGTTAATGGCAAACTCTCACCAGCTTAACAATGTTTAAAAGCTGTAAATACTGTAATATTACTACTATTGCAAATAAGCTTCTTGTACTGTGTTAATACAGAGAACATCCTGTATATATTGTCCAAATGCTAAACTGAATGCAGCAGTACTGTCTGATGGTCTGTACTGCTCCTATGGAGTTGTGGAAGAAAAAGGTCTGTGGACCAGCCAACCCACACAGTAAACAAATAATACAATAATAAGACATGGTTTGGAGTTTCTGTTTCCCTGTTCTAAGGATCACAGCTGCAGTCCTCAGACTTAACAGGAACTTTTTTGCATACCTAGATATGTGGCTATCTTTTTTTACCCTGCGCTAAGCCGAGGGTGCTGAGGCCAGGTGGTACTCAACAACAGTCTTAATGTCTAAGGCATATAACACTGAGGACTACCCAACTGTTTAAAGATCTACAAAGCTGATGCATATTCAAGAAAAGATTAGTGATCAATTTGTTATTAAAGCTTCATTATGCAGAAACAACTGTTACCCTTATCCCAAACTATATATCAAGATGTCAGCAGAATAACACTATCCACTTTAAGTATACACAGCTTTGTAGCCAGATTAATTTGGCTAAATCAGCCTTTCCGTTCATTAGCTTCTGTGCACACATGTAAGCCATAGTGTGTACAGTATAACTGCTGAAATTAGACCCTGCCACAATGTTCCTTTCCTCATATCTGTGCCACAGTTACTGCATTGTAACACGCTGTGCTTTTTTCCAGATGCACTATGTTAATTATGGTGAAAACAACTGAAGTTAGACTTGTACAGAAATACTATAAGATACTTTAAAATTGTATGCTAACAAAAAGGAGAAAAATTCTATACTTCCGTATTAGCTGCGGATTCCTACATTCCATTTCTTCCATAGTCTCTAATACTGCTAACAACTGCTGGTAGCTTAGCTCCTCAAGCTTCAGCAATGCAGCTGCTTCCAATCTGTAAAAAGGAGAACATTAATTAGTGACAAGAACAATATTTATTGGTTTAACAAAATCAGTAAAGTCACTATAATTCAGATTTATCAGTAGCTTTTCACTATCCAGGTTCTGTGTGGTATGGTGTAGTTTTTGAGTACAATACTCCAATTTTTGTCCAGAAATTTTCATTTCACAAGAGTATATTACATTTATGCAACTGCAAACTCCACAGACAATAAAAAACATGACTTATGTGACCATGACTTGTTCAGCTCAATGAATTCATCCATGTCTAGGAGTCCTTTTAAAATGGCCTTGGAGTCTGTCTGGGTCTACAAGTTAATAAATATGGTGCAAATAAATAATGAACAAATAAATACTACCTGGCAAGCATGGAATGCATTTTATTTTTTTTAATGAAATTCATGTTCAACATATAGATGTGCATAGAATACCAGAACACTTTATATACATCTCTTGCAAGTGAAAGTGCACCGAACAATCTTGAACAAAGCCTACATTATTGTCTGATCTTCTTAAAGGCCAAGTGGTTGCAGTGTGAAATGTTTAAACAAAGGTTTCCAAATGCTGACTGCTATCCATCGCTGGCCCCTAAACAAGTAATAAGTTTCTCTCAATATTCCCTAAGGTCACAAAAAAAATACTCAACCTCTGTCATCACTGTTAGAACACTTCCTTTAAAATGGGCCTTACTACCTGGAATCAATTCCTTATAAAGTAAGGAATAGTTTAATGGCTGCTAGCTACAAAGCTACAGTACTGAACTACCCAATCATTGTGCCTGCACGTAATTTATAAAGACCCGCAGCAGGAATACCTGTCATTGTAACTAGTATGCCTACTATCACTAAATTCCATCTTTATTTGGCAGCCACATAACAGCTGGGGGGGGGGGGGGGGGTCGATATGTTGCTGTTCTCCTCTGCACCTGAACAAGTTAAAAATTTGCAGCCACTAACCTTTCTGTATGTTTGGGACTGGAACAAGATGTGGGTTCTTCCTCATTTACTATCTACCTAGTAATCTAACTTGTTCTAACTTGGATTTGGTTGATCCACCTCATGCACGTCCTGTTCACACTGTCCCACGAGTCATGGTTTGACACGAATCTCCATGTTTTCAGAAGGCAGGGGGTGAAGGATTGAACACAAGTAGAAACACAATGGCTGAGATAAAAAGGCATTACTCCAGTCTAGAGGCAGTCACAGTTCTACTGCATTTAACCAACCAGTTGCACCCTTTCATGAGGTCAACACACTGAGTAATCCAGCCCGTCTTTATACCCATAATCATTTTCTTCCAAAGACTGAGCTAACTGCTTGGTTCACTGCAGAAATCTCTAGGATGCACATGGTCAGTGATGGCAGTAACACATTACAAAAGTAACCCATTACTGTAATATATTACAGTTTCTAGTAACTAGTAATATAACGCATTGTTTCAAAATAGTAACAAAGTAACCGTAATATATTACTTTAAGTCTCTGTTACTTTTCTTAAACCAGTGCCACCAGGAGCCCTCCCCCATCCCATCCTTAACCACAGGTGTTGGTTCCTCCAGTCTCCACCAGAGAAATCCACAACCCCGTGCACTCGTAAAGCACCTGCTTCAAAATAGCGGCTATTCCGAACTGTCCAGAAATAAGATACACTGCTTGGAAAACAGAGACTGCCTTTTCCAAACAGAGTATTGTCTGGAAAAAATAAAATCAATTGTGGTGCACCTCCAGAAGATTAATTTTATTTTAATTTACAAAAAAAATAATTTTTTTGCTAAGGGGGTTCTGTCTAGTCGCACAGGCGCAACAGGTCCAACTGTGTGCGTGGAATTTGAATTCCAGAACCAAAAGATGTTTGGACTTTTTCGAGGATCACAAGTGGACAACTTGAGGTAGGGAGGGAGACAAGCTATTAATATTTTTAAAATTATTTTACATTTAACACAAAAAGCCGCGGTGGTGCAGCAGTAGCATTGTCGCCTCACAGTAAGAGGTTCTCCCGTTCAATTCTTGGCTGGAGCACCTTCTGTGTGGAGTCTGCATGTCCTCTCCGCGGTCGAGTGGCATTCAAAAGACATGCGTGAATGGGCATGCCTTCATTGAAGGTTGCGCATCGGGCTGGCACCTTGGCACCATAAAAATCGACTGCCAATCATTAGCGGACCGGAGTTCCGCTGTGGCGACCCCTAACCAGGAAAAGCCGAAAGAAAAACAACAACATAACATTTTATATTTAACACAGTTTTACTTGCAGTGACATTTGAATGATTACAGTAAATGGTATCGCTTTTATGATGCCTCTCTGAAATCTAGGTCTGGAAATGTTTCATTGCAAAGCCACTTCTGACTCTATGTTCATGTATGCTGAGATTCTTCAAATGGTAAATATGGCATGCAATCAGAGGTAAAAAGTAAAAAATAAAGTAAAAAATGTACCAAGATAACACACAGCAAAACGTTTAATCACAGCAAAGTACAAAGTGGTAAGCGCGCTCACAACCGAAGTTGCTTCATCAGACACCACAGTAAAAAATGCACAGGTTTAAATAGAGATTCTAAAATGCCAATTAATCAATAAAAATCACACTGATTAAGTAGCAGTGAAAAACAATTAAGCCTCATGCTCAAACTAAAAAAAGCATTGCTTAAAAACATTGTACAAGAATGAATCAAATACTATACATGAGAAAGCACTTAAAAAACTTATAAAATCATTATAAAACATGGAAAAATACTAGACAGGAAAAAGTTAAATAGAATACTTGGAAACTAAAAGCTAGTTAAATACATTAGACTAATTTTGAAAGAACTTAGCTAATCTTAATGCTTGAGATGTCTAGCCTTTAAAAAAGGGACCAAGGAAGTAGTAGCATTCAAACCAGGATACTTTTCAGCATTACGTTTCAAAATCCACTTCTGTTCATGTCCCTCAGTGATATTCTCAATGTCACCACCTCTAGGGTTTCTATGAATATGTTGTAGAACAAAGAACTTAAAGGAATGAGAACGGCTACTGGACATAACATGATTGGCTAGAGCATTTGATGGTTTATTATTACTAATATCTCTTAGGTGGTCTAAAATACGATCTTTAAGCTTTCTATTTGTTTTTCCTACATAAAAAGCAGGACATTGTACACAAAAACAATAATAGACCACATCTGTAGATCTGCAATCAGTGTATTGATTAGTGTACAAAGAAAATTTCCTAGTAGGATGTACATATTTATTTTTGCTATATATAAATTGACAAGCACTGCAATTCCTGCATGGAAAAGTACCATGCCGATTAGATCTAATAATAGTTCTAGATAATTCACCATGACATAGATGTTGTTTAAGGGATTTATTATTTCTAAAACTAACAAAAGGAGAATGTCCGACCTTGTCTACCAGTCCAGGCACTTCTTGTAGCAAATACCAATGCTTTTTGACTGCATCTAAGTATTGATTGATGTTACTGGAAAACTGAAACACCACTCTAAAATCATTACTAGTTCTGTTAGTATATCTTGTATTGTCAACAGCATCACCAGCATTAAAATAAGGTTTACATCTAGTGCTTCTCAGCTTCCAGGCATTAGAGATAGTCTGTTCAATGTCTGCAAGCGAGTATCCCCTATGTAAAAATTCTGTTTTTAAATTATATAGGGCAACTACTGCATCTTCATCTCTGCTATGCAGTCGCAGTGTTCTAAAAACCTGACCCTTGAGCACGTTCCTAGGAACGTGCCTAGGGTGCATACTAGATTTGTACAAAAGAGTATTTTTTTCTAGTGGGTTTAAAATAAATATTACTGCAAAGACTATTTTAAAACTTTACTAACCTGCGCATCAAGGAAACTGATGTCAGTGTTGGAACTATGGTAAGTGAACCTTAAAAAATCAGTAGTTGAATGCAAATATTCCAAAAACTGTGCCAAATAAGTACCAGAGCCTCTCCACAGCATAAACAAGTCATCCACAAAGAGGACGTACCAAAGTATTTGTCCAACGAATGGATTATTATTTGGCAACACATTTTGCTCTTCCCAGCTGACCAAAGCCAAGTTGGCATAGCTATTTGCACATGCAGTGCCCATGGCCATGCCAACTTTCTGCAAAAAGAATTGCTCCTGGAACATAACAATGTTGTTCTCTAGGATAATCTCTAAGAGACTACAAATCAACTGTATCTTAGTGTTGGTGAAACACTTATTCTCAGAAAGAAAATCCCTAACGTTGTCAACAACCCAGGTGTTAGGTATACTAGTGACTAAGGTTTCAATGTCTAATGTAACAAGGACAAAATTCTCATTAACATCAACACTTTCCATTCTATCATAAAGCCTTTGTAAAAACATCTTTGTATCCGTCAATATTGTATGGCAGTTTGCCAACAAACCATGTAAACATTCCTCTACATAAATAGAGAGAGGTTCAGTACACCACCCAGTGCCTGAAACAATAGGATGCACGGGTGGAGATAACAAATTTTTGTGTATTTTTGGTAAGCCATATACCCTGGGAACAAGAGGTTTATACACATTAAAATACTTAAAAATTGAATCATCTATTAAATTTGTGATTAGTAAATCAAAAATTAAAAAATAAACTTTATCTATAATAGCGTTAACAGTAGGCTTGGAAATGCATTGATATGTATGCGTACCAAGTAAAAGTTTCTCCATTTGTGTGACATATAAATCCTTGTCCATTAACACTATACCACCTCCTTTATCTGCCTGCTTAGTAACTAGTGAATGTATATATTTTAATTCTTGCAGGGCTCTGTGTTCATCTACTGTCAAGTTATAAAATGACATACTAGTATCAGTTGAGTTGTTTAATTCTCTAAAAGCAATTTCATATACATCTATGAATCATTGAATACCTGTTGGTAAAGCTGGAACAAAGGTACTAGGTTTTCTGTAAATATTATGTCCTTTATTACCTGCAGTAGTATCTGTAGGAAACAAACACTTTAGGGAAAGACTTCTGCCAAGTAGTCTTAAGTCCTTCAACATTTCTGCTGGGTCGGCCCTCCTTGCAGGAATAAAAGATAAACCTTTATTAAGAACACTAAGCTGTTCACTATTTAACACAAAAGAAGAAATATTTATAACTAAGTCTGAGACTACATGCGTCTCTTTTTGGATTGATGAGCTATCACATCCATGTGCTGGCTCTTGAATGTCTTGCCGTTGTGTGTAAAGCTCATCGACCGAGCTCTGTACGGCAGGGCTGTTCTCAAAGAGTAGTCCCTCTTCTTTGTCTTGTCTAAAAAAACACTTGTTTCCTTGTTTAGTTCTTGCCCTTGAGTATTATTAACTACAGATACATTTGAAGTTGAAGGCATTACTGCCGAAGCGTAAGTGGGACGCACATCATTAATAAACTTGTCAGTGGTAATGGAAGTCTCCAAACTGCTAAAAGCAGTAAAAGAAGGTTGCATACCTGGTTCTGCTTGCATAGCGTTCATAGATACGGGCGCCAAAACTCCCCGATCGTCTGTAGTAGTAGGAACTGCCGAATTGCACATGTACAGTATGTAGACAACCACCTTCAGTGAACTTTTTTATTAGCTGTAAATAGCTTAATCTGATAGGTATAAATGTGTTCCAAACTTTTATGGAACCGCTTGTTGATTTTTATAATATCAGTGTATGACAGCTTAGTGTTTCCCTTAAAAGAATTATATGTCACACTTTTTTTTCATTTTTTTAAACTTTTAATAATCGAAAGTTAATCTAAACAGTAAGAGCTAAAAATCTTTGCATACAGCACGAGTACAAACATTTCCTATTTAACCACGTACCAGACTGGAAGATTCTTTCTGCACATGGGGGTCACAGTGTCACTTCAATAAACAGCACACAGTGATTGAAACTGTAGACTCATTTAAGGACCTGGGTATAGGGGTAGATCATTTTATGAATTTGTCTAATCATATAAACCAATTAGGTTAATGATAGTTATAGAACTATAGGTTGGAAAAACATATAGAGTCTAGGAAATCAAAAATGATGAAGTGAATGTTTATTAGGTGCATTAAACCCAAACTTGGGTATGGAATAACAATATGGAAACCCTATAAGAAAACAAGCATGAATAAACTGGAAAGAGTATAACGGAAATATTCCACGGGCATCCATGGATGTGAAAACTTAGGTTATTATGAAAGGCTAAAATATCTGAACTTGTACAGTGTTTCTCATAGATATTTAAAATGAGATCTTATTCAGGTATATAGGGCATTTAGAGACAACTACCTCTGGGAATGTTTGGGGTTATCAAAATGTACTACAGAATCATCAGACAACCTATGTAAAATATTCTATAGGAATGAGAAGTGTACTAACTGGTTCTCTGACAGAGCAGCTGATACATGGAACAGACTACCAAATTACATTAAAGCCTGGACACTTATTATGGGAACGTGTTTTGGTATACTGGCAAGATAGAAGGGCATTAATGCCAGTGCTTGAATATTTGTATGTAATAGTGACATTCATCAAGAGTCAATGTTCACATTACCGGGTGACTAAGCCCTACCACAGTGACATTAAAGTTAAATCATCAGTTGTTCTTCTTAACTTCAAAAGAGATAAGCTGATATGTCAAAGATGCTCAAAAAGATGGAGTAGGATACATCTGTACAGTTTAAAATGTAAATGTTTGTATGTCAGTATGTACCTCATAATTATATGCTATTATACTGTAAAATGCATCATCACTGTAGTTGCCATTTATATACCCCTGGCGATAACTACTCTCTTCTAGAACACATCCATTATTGGCTTACTCTAAACATACACAACAAAATCATCATCCTAGGGGAGGTCAACATAAATTGGTTGACCCTCTGCTCAGCTCACTCCACTCAAAGACTCAACTTGCATGGCTTCACCCAACTTATCCCTACTCCCACCACACTAATAAGACATACAACTCCAGCTCACTTATTGACTGGATACTTGTCTCTGACCACCATAAATATCATAAACCCCACAACACTGCCTGACTCCCTTAGTGATTACTCCATAATACAAGTCCTTAGATTTACTACTCATTCCACAAGGCCTCAGAGATACACAGAGTGTCGCAATTTATCAAAGTTTGATCCAAATACCTTTAACAGTCTCCTCTCTGAGATAAACTGGACTTCTCTGTTCCACCTCCCTCTAGATGATGCAGTTAAGTCCTTCAACACTACTTTCTTAAATATACTTCACTCACTGGCTCCTCTGTGCACAGTTCATGTCAAAACCAACATATCTCCCTGGTTAACTAATGCCACTCGCTCCCTGATGAAAGCTAGAAATAGAATGTGGAAATCTCGGGTACAAATCAACTTCCCCATTCACCTGCAAAAATATAAAGAACTTAGAAACCTCACTAAAAAGCAAGTTAATAAAAACAAAAATGACTTCTGTAATAACCCACCTAGCTCCCATATAACTAATCCTAAGAAATTCTGGCATGCTATAAATCAAATACTCCATCCCAGCAACCTCTCATCTCCTAATCCCTGCCCTACAAATACACCCCTCAAAACTGCATTGTACTTCAACTCCTACTTCATAGAATCCATCTGTAAGGTGTTAACTCCTATCTACCTCAATTCTAAGACTAATACTCCCCGCCCCCCCCCTTTAGCCAAAACTCTACTAACTCCTCCTCCTTTAAGCCAATACTTACTAGCTATAATAAATCTTTACTTCGCAAACTAAAATCATGCTCTGTATCTGCAGACAATCGACCCCCCCCCCCACACTTTCTTCAATTAGTCGCAGACTCTCTGGCATTCCAGTCTCTGTACTACTTAACTGGTCTATCACAGAATCCAAGTTTCCCTCTATCTGGATAAAATGTTATACCTATCAATTCACAAAGTATGTAACTCCATTGAAATCGCCAAATTCAAACCTACTGCCATTCTCTCACCTCTCTCAAAAATACTTGAAAAATGCAACATACACAAATCATGGAATACCTACTTCAAGAAAATCTGCTTACTCCTACACAACATGGCTTTCACCCTAAGCATAGCACAACTACTGCCCTACTATCCTCCATTAATACAATCTCTCAGGCTAGAGACAACAGTAAACTGGTGTCATGCTTATTCCTAGATCTCTCTAAAGCATTCGACACTGTGTCTCACCCCTTACTTCTGAACGGTTTACATACGTTTGTGCGAATGACATTCTGTCGGCTGCAATGTGCCGAAAATCAGAATGTTGAGCGCACAAACATTTGTGAACCAGATAGTCGACTACACTTATGCGAATGCATTACTGCATTCGCATAAGTGTAAGTCGACTATCTGCACGAAGATCGCAGTACAGTGGGGAATGGAAATTCATCCACATCCCCACTGTAGTGCTATCTCGGACTTAGAATATATAAATAAGGGTGGTGTGGGGGTGCAGGGGGGCTTGCCTCCCTGCAAAAACTTGATTTGTCATATAGGAGTCTGACTTACATCAGCTCCTATATGGCTATCAAGTGGTGGTTTCGACAACAATGTCGAATCAAATGCATCCAGCATTTTGTCCGACACTGTCACCGTTCGTTTTTTTTTTACTTGGGTATTATTACTCGTTTTTCCGAATGGAAAATGTTTTTCCATTCAAAGAAACAATAGTAAACCCTTCTGAATTAACTCTCTAACCTCAACTCTTCCTCCCCTACTACTGCCTTGTTTTCCAGTTAACTCCCTGACCGGCTACAGTCAGTAAAATGACTCTCAGCCCTCTCCCCCCACTCTCTTTCAAAATGGGTGTCCCCCAAGGATCCATTCTAGGACTACTACTCTAATATCTTTACTAATTTACTCTATACCTCCTGCCCTCTGTCTACTCTCGTCCAATATGCTGATGATTCTACTGTCATCACTATTGCTGATACCCCATCTGACTTGCACTCCATGACTCAGAAATCCTTCCACTCTGTCGAGACCTGGCTTTCCCATAACCAGCTAATTCTAAATGCTAAAAAGACTAAACTATTACTTTTCTTCCCCAAAAGCCTGCATAACCTCAAGTCCACCTTTACCATCCAGTCTTTAGATAGTGCTTCCATCTTAGTTGAACCCCACACAAAACTACTAGGAGTTACAACAGACGAACAACTGAAATTCCATCTTCATGTCAACTGCTGTATTAAAAAAACATCAAAAACTAGGCCTCTTATATAGAAATAAAACGTTCGTGTCCAATAAGGCTAAACTTACCTTGTCTCAAGTCTGTCTCCTACCTAGCCTATTATACAGCTCTCAGATCCTCTCTAACCTCCAAACCACCCTCCTAATTAAACTAGAAAATACCCATAACAAAGTGGCCAGATTTGCGGCTAATCAAAGTTATAGATCTCATCACTGTCTCTCTTTAACACACACAAACTGGCTGGAACTACCCCACTTGCTTCTCCTCTTCCAGTTTCAGATAAGGCACTCTATCCTAAACCAACCATCTTTCTGCCCTATCTTGACTCCTCTTATCTCTTCATATATCCCCTCTAGGTCTCTCCGAAGCTTGGACCAAAGCCTTTTACACATCTATAAACCTAAGAGAAAAATTGGTCAAAACCTCTATAGCTATCTCTATCTCCCGGAACAAACTTCCATTAGAAATTCAATCCATTAAACAACCAAATATATTCAAATCAACTGCCAACGGCTACCTAAAAGGCCACTGGATAGGTCACTGTTCTCACCCCTCCCCCCTTAAACTGGCATCCTCTCTTACATACACTACCCTGCTAGCTTCCTGCTGGCCCAGCCACTTTTAGAACCATCTATCTACCTCCCCTTAAATGTTATATTGACTTAATTTCCTCTTAAAATACCCTAACATGTTCACTACCTTTAACCTTCTTGAATTATCTACAACTTTTCCTCTTTTTTCATAGTTTGTATATCATACATGTAATGAAAACCTACTCACCGACCATATTTCTTGACTGTAACTTGTAAAAACGCTGGTATTGTCAACAATAAAGGATGGTGCAGGAAAAAAAGTAATCCACTGCATATAAGGTTAACACCTTATTTAGAAGTTCGTTGGTCAGCGTAAAGTCAACGAAAATACACTCGTGTGAAACTTCTAAGTAAGCAAAAAAGTTTTAATGAACAGAACAAATAGCGTGAAACGCTACAAGCGTTTTTCGTTCTGTATGTAACAGAACAGACTGAGACAGTCAATAACCTACCCGTGTGCCAAACTAGTGGATACTATCCTGAAAAAATATGTGAGTATGGAACATCAAATATTGAAGGATTCCTGGTCCTTCCTGCAGTGCATGCAGTCCATAACATATGATGACATGGCTAACTTTGTAACTGTGGATGTGACAGACATGTACTCCTGTATCCCACACAACTTGGGAATTGAACAGGTGACTGACTTTATTAGACTCAAAGGAGCAAATAATAATGAGTGTAACTTAGTTGAACAACTTCTTGATATTATTCTAAAAAATAATTTTGTGTTATTTGAAAACAAACTTTTTATTCAAAAAATAGGAGTAGCGATGGGTTCCCCTATAGGGTCAAGCTTTGCAAACTTGGTTATGGCCCATTGGGAGAATAATTACATTTTTAACAGCCCTTGGGCCAACCAGTTCGTAAGCTACAAAAGATTTTTGGATGACATTTTCATTGTATTTACGGGTAATAAGGAAGAAGCAAACCAACTAGTGAATTTTTTTAATTCTACTACAACCTTTTTAACATTTACCCAAAACTTCCAGGAAACTACCATCAATTTCCTGGACGTTGAATTAAGTAAAAACAATGGTTCTTATACAGCAAAAATCTTTAGAAAAGCAACATATTCCAACAGTTTCCTCCATTTCACCAGCATGCACCCTCTGTACCAGAAAAAAGCTGTGGTAAAAGGTCAACTAGTGAGGGCAGCGAGGATGGTTTCCTTATTCAAGGAAGGAATTTGAAGAGGAATGTGACCTGTTATATCATATGTTTCTAAAAAGAGGATACCCTGTATCCTTTTTGAATAACATTTTTCAAGAAGTTATTAAAAAGAGAGAAACAGGTACTTATAAACCAATTCTGATGGGCGATAACAGAACCGATAGCCCTAACAGAATTATTGATTCAGAAATAGGTAATGACAACGCACATTTGACTATTACTGGGAATACAGACCAGGGCCTTGTGTATGGTACTGGGCATAATGAGAATTTTACAATTGCGTTTACTTTCACATTTTGCCTAGAGGCATTTGAGATAGGGAAAATTGTGAGGAAATATTGGTCCTATTTATCTACAGATAAGGATGTTTCTCAGATTCTAAATTTTAATCCTGCAATCACATACAGAAGAGGTACTAACATGAAAAAGATTCTTGAAACTAAACTTATTAGTACCAATACTAAGGGGGGAACTAAGAAGTGTGGAGCATGCAAATATTGCAGGTATATTGAGACATCAGATGTATTTACTATTGGGTCAGTAACCTTTCAAGTAAAGGAATCATATACCTGCAACACTACGGCAGTGGTTTACTTGGCACAGTGTAGTCAATGCCCATCATTCTATGTGGGTAAGACGGATAGGCGTCTACGTGATAGAATTTACGAGCATCTATATGCAATTAGTAAAGGTAGAAATGAGAATGCTTTGGCTAGACACTGTGCTAGTCACCCTGACCATTCAATTAGTTTTATGGGTATTAGTCAAATCAATAAACAACTAGTAAGCCACAGCTTAATAAATGATAACCTCTTAAAATTAGAACTAGAGAAAAAAGAACTAGCTTGGCAACTTCGTTTAGCAGCATGTAAGGCACCAGGACTTAATGACTCGTGTTCAATTTCTTGTATTTTGAGGATTAAAAATCTTATGAGGTAGACTTTAGTTTTTAACTAATATATAAGTCTTTTGGATGTTTTTAACATGATTAAAGTAATAAGTAATGGAGTTATGTATTACTATTATATATTTTTAAATAATTCATTGCTTAGATTAACTAAGTTAGTATACATAAGAAAAGCCTTTAATAAGGGTTGTACTTAGTTATTATGTTTTTAATTTATAAGTTTTAACATTTTTATATATTATATATATGTATACTTTTCATAAATATTTTTAACATTACACAACATTATGTGGTTTTGGTAAAATGAGTTTTTGTATGTTAGGTAGATTTAGTATTTTGGTTTTGTTGCAGTGATGCTTAATAGCGTGCATTGCCTCTTTAAATGGAGGCTGAAATGCTATTAATTAGCTAATTAAGTGCTTGCATTAAATTTGAAAAGTTTATTTAATGACTGTTTGAATTTGTACTGGCTGTTGTCTGAAGAAGTTCTGTTACATACAGAACGAAAAACGCTTGTAGCGTTTCACGCTATTTGTTCTGTTCATTAAAACTTTTTTGCTTACTTAGAAGTTTCACACGAGTGTATTTTCGTTGACTTTACGCTGACCAACGAACTTCTAAATAAGGTGTTAACCTTATATGCAGTGGATTACTTTTTTTCCTGCACCATCCTTTATTGTTGACAATACCAGCATTTTTACAAGTTTCAGTGAGTTGCTTTGGTTCTTTCTTACATATTTCTTGACTGTACTTAGATCAAATTAGAAATTTTCTGTTTACATTGTATATTTTTGACTTAAGTTCTGCCTTAGTCGTTTTGTATTACTTTTTAAATCTTTAATGTAATATTGTGAAGCTTTTCTCCCCGGGTCTGCACTGAAAAGGGTTATCAGCTCAGCCGGACTAACCCAGTCAACAAATGTAAAATAAATAAATAAAAAATAATAATCTATGATGCACAAGGAGCCAGTTATACCTTTTGAAAAGGTATTTCAGCATTTCATGGGTTAAAGTGCCCTCTTAAAATGCAGGAAATCTGGTAGCTATTGTAGAAACTGGACCCGATGCTGCATGTAAGCAGTTTGTCAACATTCCTAAATATGATGATATTTCCGCAAAGTGCCTGCTTTTGTATGTTTTGAAAAGAAGAACTATTCTTATGTTCTCAACTCTGAGAAGTTGAATGTGACCCATGCATTCAATCATAACCATTTAATTCAAACCACATTTTGAATGGAACAAATTGTGCATGCAAAGAAATGCAGGAGGAAATATCCGAACAAGTTTCATATCATGCTGCTCAGGAATGGAACAGGTCTAATTAGAGTAGTTTGGTTGCACTAATGGGGTAGATACTCAGGTTTTCACTTTACACATGGAACTATACAGAAGTTCTGTAAGACACACAGCATGTTAGTATAATACATAATGTACTGACAGTGGAGCATTGAAGTCTAAATAGACTGTTCAGTGTACTTCTACTCTTCTGTGTGACAGGCTGTACCAAATTGTAAAGAATGTAGTTAAACTGTAGGCTTGTGAGCTTTTTTGTAACTTTGAGGTGCACAGGCAAGTGAGAGTGTAGTAAACTAGTTGTATGCAGTTTTCAGACTTGAACTCTTACAGGGAAGTAATATTCCACACCATCTAGATGGATGCTGCATTTTAAGGGGGTGGGGTGCTGCAGTCCTGAGTATGTCCTCCTTTGGATGAAATGCCTAATTACTTTGAACCCTGTTTTCAGTTTGCCATCCATTCCCTACTGCAATATTACCAGCTTACCATTTTTAATGTAACATAGGCAATTTATTCTTCAAGGCAGCAGGCACTGAATTTATAGATGAAACAGTGAAACATAAAGTTGTTTGTTAGCAACAATCTCTTCATTAGTTACAGACCGCTTTAATGTGGAATTATTCAGATGATTTTTAACTTCTGCAGATATTGTGCATACTGACCGATATTGGTAGACTGTGATGACAGAGGTTTGAGTCGCCTATTAAGGTTGAAATGTTCTGAAATGGGCAGTTTTATCATTACTGGTTGATATGTTTTGTTTCATTGCTTACTAGAAAAATATTCAAAACTTTAAATTTAAAACATGCTCTAACAATGGTGCTATATTATACAAGGGATACAATTTAATTATTATCATTATATATTATAATTTACAATCAGAAAGGTGAATCAAAGAACTTTTGCATGATCCTAAAAATTTGTGCAACAAGCATGTGATTTTAACTGATGACGCGATAACATCAGAGACACAAATTAAAATTTATCCAATACAGTTACGAGCCCTTTGGATGAAGGACCCAGAAGTTCAGAGAGAATTCGAAACAAGGCGTACGAGGACAGAGAGCACAGTCGTCTGGGGCCGCGGCCCAAGGTTTGGTGTTATACCAAAAACCCGCCAAACGGAAACTGGAACCAACGGAGATAAAAGAAACCAACATTTTGACAACTCAAGTGTTTCATCTCCTGTACTGTTTACTAGTAGGATGTTTAGTCGGCATAACGACGTCTTTAGTCCCAATGAAGTTTGCAGCTATGAATCCTTCAGCCTGCCAATTTCACATGTTTTTGAGATCAGTGACAATAATTGTGACATTTGTGGTGGAAGTGTTCTTTCTGCTGAAGAATTTTGTGTTTGGCACGATTAGGGTAAGAACCCAATGTCTGTCGATGAATTTAACAGGTCCTTTAATTACCTTGGCCATGAGACTAAAGACACAGACTCCTCTAAGTGAGTTTATTAAATTTTAGTATATACACTGTCAAAGAAGGACTAAGTAACAATTTATTGACAGTTACTGACAAACATGTAGAGATTATGATGTGGCAGGTTGTGTTGATCATGTAAATGAGGATTGTTTGTGCACCAGTTTATTACATGAAGCAGATGTACATAATGATAATGAATTTGTACCAACAGCTGATATTGGTGAGATTCATGATTATGATGCATCTCATACAAGCTTGATAGATTTGAGTGTTTATCCTGGTAACGGGACTATGAGTAACTACAACACATTTTTAAACAACAATGGTAATTCTTGTATTAATTATGATAGAACAACATCTTTTGAAATCGTTGATATGTTAGACAGTGTTAATGACAATGACTCTGATTACTCTTTCCTATTTTTTCATTGTTTGATTGATTCTACACTTAATAACAATATGACAGTTAGTAATTCCAAGACTGAGGGAGGTGTATTTTGTGAAAATATACTGGAGGGTTCACAGGTTAATATTTTGAGTGAACCGTTAATTATGGAGAACAATGAACAGGATTTTATATAACTATTCCAATTACGAATTTACTTCTGGGCATGTTAATTTATTTTCTAAAGGATTTACTTTTGTACCATGTAGGAAAGGCAACTTGGTAGACATACTAATAGATTTAAAATTGCTTGTTCGAAAAATGAATTTAAGGATGCATTTTACTAATGTGGATGTACCAAGTGAGCACAAGAAATTGTCCAAACCTAGCAAATTTAACCCTCCAATGAATCATATGATTGCCATATTTGAGAAAGCATGTGAATTGGACATTAGGGAACATTTTAAAGAGCATAGGAAATACACTTATACGAATATGACACATGACGAAAGACAATTGTTGAATGAGTTAAACTGTGAAAATATTCGTATAATGAAGCCTGATAAAGGCAATGGGATGGTGATTGTTGATAATAATGATTATGTTAATATTATGATGGCTATGCTTATGGAGGACAATTACACAGAAAGTAGTATAAATGAAATCAACATTGCCTATCAGAAGCAGGACCTCACGTTGGACAACATGCTTTTTCAGGGTCAGTTAACAGAAATGGGAGTACGAATTCACGTGGAATCCCAACCCAATGGTTAGTGGCATCTTTGGGATACCCAAAATTCATAAAGGGTTGGATAATGTAAAATTTAGACCCATTGTCGATGGTAAGAGGAGCAAAACATGTTTCATTAGTCAGTTTTTAGATTATCATATGAAACAAGGACTGAGTACTTTTTCTTATATTACCAAAGACTCTTGGAATTTTCTGGAGAGGTTAAAAGCTTTAAATACTAATAATAATACAATTCTTCTTACCATCGATGTTTGTAATTTATTTACGGTCATTCCACATGATGTAGGATTATCTTGGTTAGAACATCAGTTGACAGAAACGGGTAGATTTAACCAAGATCAAACTAACGTTTATGTTAGGTTGATGGAGGCAGTACTGAAAAATAACTTTTTATTTTTTGAAGGACATTTCTTTAAGCAACTAACTGGAGTGGCTATGGGGGCTGCTTGTGCCCCCATATATGTCAATTATATTATGTCCTACTGGGAGCAAAGATATGTATTTACCAGTGAGTACAACAAATATATTAAATTATACACTCGATATTTGGATTATATATTTATTGTCTGGGAGGGTGAATTGGAGGTACTTGATTTCTTTATTAAATATATTAACAACACGGTAGGGTTTCTAAAATTTACACATGAATTCAATGTTGATACTATTACGTATTTGGATGTTAAAATAACTGTGGATAGAATTAATGAATGTATAAGATCTAACATTTACAGAAAATCTACTTTCTCCAATTCTTATCTCCAATACAATAGTTGGCACCCTCGACATCAAAAAAGAGCCATTGTTAAGGGGCAAGTGGTAAGAGCCACCAGGATGGTCAGCGACCATCAGGGGGTTGTGGATGAAATCGATTATATGGCTAGGTTGTTTCAAAATAGAGGTTACCCTAAGGATTTATGTATGGAGGTATTAAATGAAATAAAAAATAAAAAGGGAAAAAGGTATTTATAAATCTATTCTTAATTCAGACAATGGAGTGAATCAGGAAACAGTGGGTAATGTAACAAATAATACAGTTTCTCCTCCATTATTATTTATCACCACCTTCAATCAGGATGCTGACTGGATAATATGAATGGTTAAGAAAAACGGGGGCATTCTACAATTGGACAAAAATGTGGGAACAAAGATTGGGGGTGTGCCGAAGTTTGTATTTAAAAAGGATCAATCCTTGAAGAACATACTTGAAAAACGTTCCCTTCCTAAACATTTATCAAATGGCAGGAAGGTAGGTAACTACAAATGCGGAAGATGTTCCACTTGTCAATATATTTTACCTACGGACAGCAACTTCATGGTCAACAATCATTACATATCCATTTCAGGCCATTTTGAGTGTTATGTCCAAAACGTGGTATATTTGGCCAAGTGTCAGGAGTGCCCAATATTTTATGTAGGAAAAACATCCAGGTATTTTAGAGAGAGAATCAGGGAACATATTTTAGACATGAAGCATTGCAGGCTTACAAATGCTTCAGCAAGGCACATTGTCAGCAACACCGGTCATTATTTCAAATTTTGTGTGATACAACAAATTAAGGGTGACATACAAGGCAGAGTATTGGATGTCCATTTAGATATATGTGAATTGAAATGCCAATTAAGATTGGACACACAAAATTATCCTGGCATCAATGATTATGTTACTATAACACCCTTATTAAAGTTGAAGCACATTTTAGGTAGAAATTAAATGTATGATTATACCTATAACAATATATTTATTACATGTATTTATTTTATTAAGTTTTTATTATGTATTGCATTAGATTAAGTTGTTAGCACAGTACATGTTTTTGTTTTGTATGTTTCTTTTAACTCATAATTGTATAATTGGTTAATTGGTAATAGAATGAAATGACAGGGTACATTAGTGGGGTTGTGAATTTCACATGCTATTCTGAAGAAGTCCTGATGTTAGGACGAAACTTAGGTCAATATCATTTGTTTATTGTTTTTTGTGGAGTTACTAAATCTCATTTTGCTGCTAGACCTTTGTTCTTCTCATTACTTAATTGTTTGAAATTGTGGACCAGTTCCTAGTTTGTTTTGTGATTTTAAGTGCCCCCTGATTATTTCTGGATTTCACTGAGAGCTAGGCTAGTCATTTTCCAAGAAAAGGTGGTGCATTACATTTAATAAATATAGACTTCTTTTATTTCAGAAAGTGTATACTAACTCACATTATCTTATTCTGTCAATGTCTCAAGGTAAAGGTAGCAATATTTTTCCCTGATTCATTCTTTATTTGTCCCCGATTCTGCTCTGATTTGTCCTTGAATGGATGAGTTAATGGATTTAGTTGGGAGAAGAAGATATGGGGGGGGTTGGAAAAGCAGGTGCTAAAGAACATGCTTTTTTTTTTAATAGTTGCACTTGAATACTGTTACGTAGCAATTTTCTACTAAGCATACTGCATTTTATCAATGGTTTCTGATGACTTTATTTACTGATGTGTGTCTTACTGAATTTTACAAATGTACAGTATTTGCTAACTTAACACTTCTGGCAAAAAACCTACTTCACCCAGACCCCATGGAAATTGTGTGTTT
This sequence comes from Protopterus annectens, assembly GCF_019279795.1. NCBI lineage: Eukaryota > Metazoa > Chordata > Ceratodontiformes > Protopteridae > Protopterus > Protopterus annectens. Next base: position 66,972,335 of record NC_056738.1, read on the forward strand.
CCATGCAGTGCAAAAAAAAAAAGGGTATTCCATGTTTTGAATGTGTCATACATTGTTAGGGTCTGTGTTACACACTGACCTCTTAAGAGGTTGAGACCTATACTAAAGAGCGATGGAAAACTTCCAGGGGCCCAAGATTGTATGGATAGTATACAGATGTTAGGAGGTAACAGAGACTTTGAAGAGGCAATGTGGATAAAAAATTACAACATAATGTTGCCACAATTCATAGCAAGTAGCATTCATATATCATTAGAATTAGTCTGGAGGAAATTTTACTTAATTTTTTTGTACTGCAAGGAGGTAAAAGCTAATGATGACCAGACTCCGGCCCGGCCCTTGTACTGTGGGACTCTCACCCACTAAAATGCCCTCTAACACTGGGGCAATTCTAGTCTGCTAGAGATCATATCTTTACCTTGCCGTATAATAAATGGCACTGGTTCTCCATACTGCCGTCAACTGGAAATGAGCTCCCCACTCATCGGTTTACCACACAATGCCTCAACCCATTGCACCAAGAAGGACTCTTCGGGCAGATCTATGTTCAACCAACTTTTGTCTTGACAATTTTTTTGTTATGTTCTATTTAAATTTCTTCTTGCGTTTCGATTTTTAGGTGTTGAAAATAGACAAAATGTGATAGGTTTTTATAGGTCTTGTGTTGCTGGCTGTGTATGCTTTGGTTTAATTATTATTTGTAACTTTCTCTGGCTATAAAGACTAGTCTGCTGGAGTTTTTCAACTGTTAAATGCTGTTCATCATCATTGTAATGCTGTGTATACAACTTTAATAATATACTTATATGCATGTGCTTTTGTATGAGTAAATCTCAGTATTATAACTGATAAACTATACTTATGTAAAAGTAACTTTACTTTAGTTAGTAACTAGTAATAGCAATATATTACTTTCACTGAAAAGTAACTAGTAATAGTAATTTATTACTTTTATAAGTAACTAGCACAACAGTGGACATGGTGAAGGTTTCAGCTGACTGATCTTACTGAAATGGTCTTCGACTTCAGGCTCAAGATATGTTACCTGCAATCTAGAGCAACAGATAGCAAGACAACTGGCTTGGTCTAGTCATTAACCAAACTGACAGTGCTTCATTAAATGCTGAGACATCTCCATCCATTCTAAAGGAGGACTTGATTACCCCAGTCATGAAGTAACATAACTTAGATCTTGCTGACTTGATTAATTACTGCCCCATCTAGAACATTCTCTTTAAATGCAACTTTAATGAGAAGGTGGTGTATTCACATCTTGATTCCATTCTTCTACAGTACTGTTTTCATGATCCATTCCAGTCTATTTTCAGCACTAGATATAACACTGACATGGTCCTAACTTGGGTCATAAATGATCTCTTAACGGAGCGGGAGCAGTGATACTGTCATATAATTTATGGGATTTTGTTCATTTAAAAAGTAAATAGTTGTGTATTTCTTTACATAACTAATAGCTTTATTTTAATAATATGGAATTATTTACAATAACATAAATGTGTTTGTTGCTGTCATGCTCACAGTTTCCACAACTTTACCGCATCAGAGAATGCTGGTTAAGTCTTATTTTATTAGCGAAGGGCATCCTCACATTGTTGGTGTTGGTATTGCTATTGGCATCTACCCTTTAGGAGAAAGGCTGCTTGGCTACCAGGAATCATGAATTATTATACTGGTTTTCAAACTGGAAGAGTGCTCTGTAACTGAGACCTTGGTATCAGATCAGCAGAAAGACAGAGTAAGGACAAAATGGTTTGGTTAAAACTCCGTTACTACTTGTAAGACTGTACCTAGAAGGCTCCAGGCCCTGATTTGAGGTGGGTGAAACCCTGGGGAGTGACTATATAACCCTGTTCTGTATCTGGCATTTAAAAGCCTAATTGGGGGTTACAGGTAATCATTATAACCCAAGGCAGTACTTTGTAACACCAGTCATCCCCTTGTACTCACAGCAGATGACAATGGTATGGATTCAGACTCTAATTCCTATAACTCACATTACTTGGTAAAAGTGAGGCAAGATTCAACTCCTCTACCCCTGTTCCTTGCATTATTTGGTGGCAGCAGTGGGATTCAAACCCCATCTCTCAGTTACTTAATGTGATGATAGTAGTTCAGGACTTAAGGTCCCTACCAATCTGTCACATATTTGATTTGCAGGGGTATGAAAAAATTGCAAACTGGACTTTTATAGCCTGAAAAACACTCTTGACTCCAAGAAGTGTGTGTACCCTTCCAACTACAAGGTGAAACATGCTGTATTATGTTTTAAGTCAAAGTGGTTATGGCATAGACAAGATGAGCTCTTCAGAATATTCCAACATGTTAGTGAGACGGCTGGTTAAAGAATGTAAACCAGAAATATGACACCCATACACTGGTTTGAGTAAATATGACTCAACAGTCATGTTAGGTGCAAAGTTAAGCCCACTGGTTGTAGAAACAGCTTAAAAGGGACGAAATGAGTGCGATATGCAGTTGCAGCTAAAGGACTAACTACTGTGGCCTAGGATAATCTAAAATGCAGCTAGAATTAAAGAGTAGAGTTGAAGATGCGATGTCTGGAAGCAGCCAACAGAAGAAAATAGCTTGAAGCCCACTAAGATAAAGAAGGAAAACCAGAGTGAATCTGCAGAGGAGGAAAGGATGTAACAACATGAGAGAGAAAGAGAGCAGCAGCATGAAAAGGAACTGATGACTCTTAGCCAAACAAACATGAGTAGTGGGAGGAAACTCAGCACTACATGTCAAGGTAATTCCTAAATGATTTCCCCAGTATAAAGACAGAAACTACTTCAGTAGTTTTATGTTGGTACTTAAACAAGTGTGCAATCTGATCCATACGTCCTCTGCATGCTATTACTAACATGCCAGTAATCATCTGACATTCCGAGACCTATTACTGAGAGTACTGGAACAGAGACTGAATGAGAGAAAATGCAGACTTACAAATACTAAGTTTGGGATTGCCTTTTTTTTTAATATTCCCTTTTCTCCAAACTATGGAGATTTTGTAATTGATATCCATAAGTATGAGGGGTGGGGGGCTTACCTCCACAAACACACAAACATCTGGGGGTGCACGTGGGGGGGTCACCCCATGCAAAAATAAAAAACAACTTTAAAAGGAGAACAGAAATGTTTCAAATTCGCTGTCCTACTGTATTTATATATATATATATTTTTTTTCCCTTAATTCCGTGGTTTGTATTTAAGGAATCTCAGAATTACTACAGGCAGCCAACATATGAGAGAGGTGATCATCTTGACTATACTAGCTTCAGCTTCATTATGCAGCTCAAGTCCTAAGTTGTTTAACACAAAAAATGCAACAGCAAATACACAAATACCACAATGAAATAAAATAATTATTACAAAGGGATTTGTTATTAAGCTATAAATACTAAAAGTCCCACCAAATGGAAGTATGGTAAAGCATTGAAGACATTGCTGCTATTTAACCATGTAAAGAAACTGGTAAACCAAGCATAAACAAATGGCCCAGTGAACCAGCTACCAAGCAAAGCCACATCTATATTTTTCAACTGATACAGAAAATCCCAACCTGGATCAACAAAAAAGATGACGCAGCAGTTCTCAAAGTCTAAAAATGATGGGTCAAAAGCCTTGCAGAAATATAGTTTAAAGCTCCAAACTGGAACAATGTAACACAAAAACTACTTGAGAAATTGTGGCATTTAAACAAAACAGTACTTCACAAGTTTGTAACTAATGTAAGCGGACTACACATAAGACATAAAACTACCAGTAATACAGCAGTAACAGAATTTCAGAAACAACCAAAGCTGTTGAAAAGGCAATTGAATTTCCCAATCCCTGGATGTAATGTAACCTCCAAAGTCTTAAGGGCCATGAAGACACTCTGGGGAAAATAACATTTTTGTTGTCATTTAGGTTCATAATCTAATTTAGAAAATATAAAAACTGCAAGAAAGGATTTATATACAACATACATATTTGCAGAACATAAACAATTTTTTTTCTTTAACAAAATAAGTTATTTCAGCAAGTGACTAAGAGCTTCTAGTCATACATCAGGCCTGTAGTTACTCTTCTATAAACTTGATATGCTCCAACTATAAATCAAAAGACAATGACTGAGGACATAACATTTTAAAAAGAAGTTTGTTACCATTGATATGAGAATATTATTAGGCCAAACTACATTACTGACTACATCTTTTGTCATCCCCAACAAAAGACCATCAGCTGCTCCTGGTGCTCCTCCTCGATGTTCGGGTCCCCAAAGCCAAGTGTGTCCTTAGACCGGATGTGATATTTGAGGCAGGAGAGGAGATCAACGAGTATTGTGTCACACTGTTCCCAAGCACAGAATTTGTTTTGTTTATGCCTTTCTCCTAAATTACCCCCCCCCCCCATGCAGGCAATGTGCAGTGGCACAACAGCTGAACCATTGTGGACATATGCCAATGCATCCTCAATTTTTTTTGTAAACAATGTACCCCTTCTTGAGCCTCACCAACCATAAGAATGGCAGTATCGACCAGAAAACCCACCCCATTGCCTAAGACAGGCAAGTTGGCAAAATGCCACTCTTTTCCTATTCCCCAACCATTTCCGCAAGAGCCAGTGTCACTTATTACAGTCAAGTCGCCTGGGCGCCAATCAGGCTCTATCCCTCTGTCGGGCTACATTACCACTTTAAAGGTGAAGCTGAACATCATGTATAATTCTCTTAAAGTGAATAACAATAATACACAGAATATTATATTCATAAAGTAGCAGAAAGTATTATAAGAACTAAGCCAAAACAAGAATGGAGAAACGAGATTCTGCTGATAGGGATGACTGCAATTAGAGATATAATCAGCAAGAGAAGGCTGGAATTTATTGCAGAAAACTGGCAAAGGAACCAAGGTACTGGGAGCAAATAATTCGAGATGGAAAGGTAACAGAATGGGAAGAGGCCAAGAATTTATTCGGACTCAGGATAAAGATTGCCTTCGCTATCAAGGATTGATATCAGAGTATAGGCAAAGAGAAAGAAATAGGATGGCCTAAGCAAAAGACGAGCACTGGTAGAGGTTGTAGTAGAATCTAGAAAAAAAGCTGTTGTTAAAAAAGGAATAATCAGTAGAGCATATACAATATTGCATGATAACTATAAGAATCAATCAGATAAGGTTAGAAAGGAATGGGAAGGGAGATTGGATAAGCAACTGACAAATAAACAGTGGGAGAGATGTATGTATGCCTCCCAAATATGCAATGCAGGCTAGCAGATTTAGGATCGTTCCTTGGAAATGTTTAGATAGGTATTTTTATACCCTAAGTAGACTCCAAAGACTTTTTCCTCAGACAGACACAAATGTTGGAGGTGTGATGGGAAAAAAGAGATAATTGAGAACATATTTTTGGGAGTGTAATGGATTGGCAAACTTTAAAAACTCCCTGCAGACTACTCTCTCAAAAATACTGGGCAAGCAAACTGGTATAACTAAGGAAACGATTTTTTGACATATGATACATAATCAGAATTGCCTAGACATAGCAAGGCCTTGCTGAGTCTAATTATGGCGGTAGCCAAAAACACAATTACTAGAAAATGGAAATCAAAGTCTAAACCAACTGTGTTAGAAGTATTGAATATAATAACTGAGATAAAACGACTGAAAATGGGATCTTTAGAAAAGGGTAGGAACAAATTATGTAGAAAGAAATGGGAAATGTCAGAACAACACATGCAGAATAACATTTTGGAGGACGAATGAGGTTTTAAAGAAGGCAGGATATGAAAAAGCTATGTAAGGCTTGACTAGCAATGATTGGATAGATTATAACTGATGTATAATGTTTGCAACTAAAAATATGTCAATATGGTTTGTTTTCATTTCTATAAATTTATGATTGCCTGTGACATAAGTAATAATTTACTTAATAAAGATGTTTCTTGTTTTAAAAAATCATCTATACTTCTATTCTCAAATGTAAAAATTCTCAGATAAGATTACAAACATCTATGTTTACAAAATTGGTACAGTTTTGTGTAATTATAAACTAGGTCTATTTCTTTTCAAATTACATCACTGCTTATTAGCAGAGGGTAATTTAAAATGTATTTAAACAGTTGTAAAACTATGAAATCCTTTTTCACTATGGTCTAGAGCACCCTACACATTTTTAGAAGATTTGTATCTCAACCATAAAAGCTACTCGCTTATCCAAAGTGTGGTGGGCTGTCTCCATGACTGCACTATACGTTAATGAGGCATACCAGACAAGCGGCCTATGTAAATTAGCCCTGAGCTCTGCCTCATAAATGACTGTGCTTAGGGTTATAGCACACAGAATACAGAATCTCTCATCTACATAATTTAGCACAACCAAAATGCTGTGTTCCCCCATTCAGTAAACAGTACTGGCTCAATTATCATGGGGGAGATAGCAGTCTGTCCCACCACACAGTAATGTATTATGTCTCGCAAAGGCCTAGTTACAGAAACAGGGTACACAAGGACCACAACATGTGCCTGACTTTGGCAAGCAACACTTCACACTGCAAACAAGAGAAGTCAATAAGTGGATGCATGTAACCGTCACTAGGCCAGTACTAAATGCCCTATTTTGACAGCACGCACATCAAGTCACTGAAGCAACACGTTTTGGACATATGAAAACAAAAATACCATAGAAAAACATAACCAGTCCTTCCTGAAAAGCACTTATGTCACTTCTCCCCATATTAGGAGAGGTATGGTCCAGGAAAGCTAGCCACACACTCTGATCAAGGTGAGGGGCATAGGGGATCTTCAACAAAAAGACAATGGCAGGACACTGCTAAAGGGTCAAAAAGAGATAACAAAACATTACTGTTACACACTTTTTGGAAATGATCCTGCACATGACCGTCCAGCTTATCCCCAGATACCGTAATGACCTATACATCCCCTGCACCCCTCAGAGTGAAAGTCCTATAGTCCATTTATTCCCTTTGAGGCAAGAGTCAAGTGCAGGGAATCGTGCCATCAACCAAAGAAGGTCAGCCATCTGAAGTTAAGCTCCAAATCCCATGCAAGCCCAGTTAGTGTTCCTCAGGATACTACACAATGGGCTTAGTCTGGAACAAAAAACTGTCACTCACTTTTACGAGTAATACTACCCTGCAAACATCCCCATCCACTTGGAATAAATAGCTCTTGTAGTTTTCTCTAGTTTCTCCTTGAGAAATTTTATGTAGTACATTCCCAGAAACACACACTCACCTTTTCTCCAAGAGCATGCAAGCAGACACAGCTCGGTCATTCCTTCCCCATCTTGGTCAGTTTTTCCAGCACTGGAACTGCTAATGTAACCCTGGGCATCTGGGTTACAGTCAAGGCTCTACCCCTCAAAGCCATGATGCCAATAACCATTACACAATTATCAATTTTTGCCTATCAGGGTAAAACACTGATCAAGTTTGCCCAACTACAGGTCCAAGTCCAGAATGCATAACACAAAAAAGTTAAAAAATAAGCAACTGGAGCACAATGTTATAAGAGAATGTAATGCAATACCTAAGTTAGAGTCTGAAAAGGATTAAAGCATAATACACTTAATTTCTGACAAGAAAAACAGAGAAAAGAATTATTTGAATAAGTACTAATGTGCACTGCCCAGACGGAGAGCATGGCAGCAGTAGTTAGTGGCAGACAGAGTGGCTAAAGCTACAGCTGGCTTAAGTAATATGACCAGAAGTGCACTTGCTTTGATTCATTAAGAAATCTAAATTGTGGCCTGAACTTATTACATCAAAGGGGAGAGAGTGCCATAACATGAGGTGCAATTATTGAGAAAATGGGGTTGCTGCACTAGAGTATGCTCTTGGAAATATAAAGTATTGGAACAGAGTTAGGGTGGTATCTGAGGTGATATCCAAAAGGGATCTATTTTAGCAGTTTGCTAAAGAAAGGAAATATGATATCTTGGTGTACATGATCAAAATGGTAGTGAAATAAGACTTCTCTCCTCTTTTCTGGAAAGACAATTAAGATACAAATGGCTAAGCCTGTTATGAATGAATACCA